>NW_027307806.1:600000-798391 GCF_047496885.1 Scyliorhinus torazame | reverse complement strand
ACAGCCTGTTAGTGTTTTCAATGTGAGGGGGGGGGGGCAGACACAGCCTGTTAGTGTTTCAATGTGAGGGGGGACAGGCACAGCCTGTTAATGTTTCAATGTGAGGGCGGGACAGGCACATCCAGTTAGTGTTTCAATGTGAGGGCGGGGGACAGACACAACCTGTTAGTGTTTCAATGAGGGAGGGGACAGACACAGCCTGTTAGTGTTTGAATGTGAGGGGGGGACAGACACAGCCTGTTAGTGTTTCAATGAGAGGGGGAGGGGGGGAAAGACACAGCCTGTTAGTGTTTCAATGAGGGGGGGGAAAGGCACAGCCTGTTAGTGAATCAATGAGGGGGGGAGGGGGGACATACACAGCCTGTTAGTGTTTCAATGGGGGGGGGGAGGTGACAGGCACAGCCTGTTTGCGTTTCAAGGTGAGGGGGGGCAGGCACAGCCTGATAGTGTTTCAATGTGAGAGGGGGGCAGACACAGCCTGTTAGTGTTTCAATGTGGAGGGGGACAGAAACAGACTGTTAGTGTTTCAATGTGAGGGGGGACAGACACAGTCTGTTGAAGCTGCTGGAGGTGGAAGATTAGACACAGGGGGACAGGCACAGCCTGTTAGTGTTTCAGTGAGGGAGGGGACAGACACAGCCTGTTAGTGTTTCAATGTGAGGAGGATGGGGGGGGACAGACACAGCCTGTTAGTGTTTCAATGTGAGGGGGGGAGGCAATGTGAGGGGGGGGGCAGACACAGCCTGTTAGTGTTTCAATGTGAGGGGGGGGGACAGGCACAGCCTGTTCGTGTTACAATGTAAGCGGGGGATTCAGGCACAGCCTGTTAGTGTTTCAATGAGGGGGGGGGCAGACTAAGCTGTTAGTGTTTCAATGTGAGGGGGGGGGGGACAGGCACAGCCTGTTAGTGTTTCAATGTGGGGCGGGGGGACAGGCACAGCCAGTTAGTGTTTCAATGTGAGGGGGGGACAGGCACAGCCTGTTAGTGTTACAATGTAAGCGGGGGGATTCAGGCACAGCCTGTTAGTGTTTCAATGAGGGGGGGGGGGGGCAGACTAAGCCTGTTAGTGTTTCAATGTGAGGGGGGGGGGGACAGGCACAGCCTGTTAGTGTTTCAATGTGAGGGGGGACAGGTACATCCTGTTAGTGTTTCAATGTGAGGGGGGGGACACAGACATAACCTGTTAGTGTTTCAATGAGGGAGGGGACAGACACAGACTGTTAGTGTTTCAATGAGAGGGGGAGGGGGTGACAGACACAGCCTGTTAGTGATTCAATGAGGGGGGAGGGGGGAACATACACAGCCTGTTCGTGTTTCAATGGGGGGGGGGGGGAGGAGACAGGCACAGCCTGTTAGCGTTTCAATGTGAGGGGGGGGGCAGGCACAGCCTGTTCGTGTTTCAAATTGTGGGGAGGGACAGGCAAAGCCTGTTGGTGTTTCAATGTGAGGGGGAGGGGACAGATACAGCCGGTTAGTGTTTCAATGTGAGGGAGGGGGGCAGACACAGCCTGTTAGTGTTTCAATGTGAGGGGCGGTGCACAGGCACAGCCTGTTAGTGTTTCAATGTGAGGGGGGGAGACAGACACAGCCTGTTAGTGATTCAATGTGAGGGGGAGGGGACAGGCACAGCCTGTTAGCGTTCCAATGTGAGGGGGGGACAGGCACAGCCTGTTAGCGTTTCAATGTGGGGCGGGGGACAGGCACAGCCAGTTAGTGTTTCAATGTGAGGGGGGAGGGACACAGCGTGTTAGTGTTTCAATGTGAGGGGGGGGCAGGCACAGTCTTTTAGTGTTTCAATGTGAGGGGGGGGACAGACACAGCCTGTTAGGGTTTCAATGTGAGGGGGGGGACAGACACAGCCTGTTAGTATTTCAATGTGAGGGGGAGGGGGGGGACAGACACAGCCTGTTAGTGTTTCAATATGAGGGGGGGGGGAAGGCACAGCCTGTTAGTGTTTCAATGTGAGGGGGGCAGACACAGCCTGTTCGTGTTTCAATGTGAGGGGGAGGGGACAGACACAGATTGTTAGCGTTTCAATGTGAGGGGTGGACAGGTGCAGCCTGTTAGTGTTTCAATGTGAGGCGGGGGGACAGGCACAGCCAGTTAGTGTTTCAATGTGAGGGGGGGTTGGGCAGGCACAGCCTGTTAGTGTTACAATGTGAGCGGGGGGGGGGGAACAGGCACAGCCTGTTACTGTTTCAATGAAGGTGGGCAGACTAAGCCTGTTAATGTTTCAGTGTGAGAGTGGGGGACAGGCACAGCCTGTAAGTGTTTCAATGTGAGGGGGGACAGGCACAGCCTGTTAGTGTTTCAATGTGACGGGGGGTGGGGGGGACAGGCACAGCCTGTTAGTGTTTCAATGTGAGGGGGGGGGCAGACACAGACTGTTAGCGTTTCAATGTGAGGGGTGGACAGGTACAGCCTGTTAGTGTTTCAATGTGGGGCGGGGGGACAGGCGCAGCCAGTTAGTGCTTCAATGTGAGGGGGGGGGGGGGGACAGGCACAGCCTGTTAGTGTTTCAATGTGAGCGGGGGGGGAAACAGGCACAGCCTGTTAGTGTTTCAATGAGGGGGGGGCAGACACAGCCTGTTAGTGTTTCAATGTGAGGGGGGGCAGGCACAGCCTGTTAGTATTTCAATGTGTGGGGGGGACAGGCACAGCCTGTTAGCGTTTCAATGTGAGGGGGGACAGGCACAGCCTGTTAATGTTTCAATGTGAGGGGGGGACAGGCACATCCAGTTAGTGTTTCAATGTGAGGGCGGGGGACAGACACAACCTGTTAGTGTTTCAATGAGGGAGGGGAGAGACACAGCCTGTTAGTGTTTCAATGAGAGGGGGAGGGTGGACAGACACAGCCTGTTAGTGTTTCAATGAGGGGGGGGGGGACAGGCACAGCCTGTTAGTGATTCAATGAGAGGGAGAGGGGGGACATACACAGCCTGTTAGTGTTTCAATGTGGAGGGGGTCAGAAACAGCCTGTTAGTGTTTCAATGGGGGGTGGGCAGAACAGCCTGTTATTGTTTCAATGTGAGGGGGGGGGGGGCAGACACAGTCTGTTAGTGTTTCAATGGGGGTTGGGGCAGACACAGCCTGTTAGTGTTTCAATGTGAGGGGGGGACAGACACAGCCTGTTGAAGCTGCTGGAGGTGGAAGATTAGACACAGGGGGACAGGCACATCCTGTTAGTGTTTCAATGAGGGAGGGGACAGACACAGCCTGTTAGTGTTTCAATGTGAGGAGGAGGGGGGGACAGACACAGCCTGTTAGTGTTTCAATGTGAGGGGGGGGGAGGCACAGCCTGTTAGTGTTTCAATGTGAGGGGGGGCAGACACAGCCTGTTAGTGTATCAATGTGTGGGGGGGGTGGACAGGCACAGCCTGTTAGTGTTTCAATGTGAGGCGGGGGGACAGGCACAGCCTGTTAGTGTTTCAATGTGAGGGGGAGGGGACAGACACAGATTGTTAGCGTTTCAATGTGAGGGGTGGACAGGTACAGCCTGTTAGTGTTTCAATGTGGGGCGGGGGGGACAGGCACAGCCAGTTAGTGTTTCAATGTGAGGGGGGAGAGGCACAGCCTGTTAGTGTTTCAATGTGAGGGGTGGGACAGGCACAGCCTGTTAGTGTTTCAATGTGAGGGGGGGGACAGGCACAGCCTGTTAGTGTTTCAATGTGAGGGGGGACAGGCACATCCTGTTAGTGTTTCAATGTGAGGGGGGGACACAGACATAACCTGTTAGTGTTTCAATGAGGGAGGGGACATACACAGACTGTTAGTGTTTCAATGAGAGGGGGAGGGGGGTGACAGACACAGCCTGTTAGTGTTACAATGTGAGGGGGGGCAGGCACAGCCTGTTAGTGTTTCAATGAGAGGGGGAGGGGGTGACAGACACAGCCTATTCGTGTTTCAATGAGGGGGGGGGAGGCACAGCCTGTTAGTGTTTCAATGAGAGAGGGGGGGCAGACACAGCCTGTTAGTGTTTCAATGTGACGGGGGGGGGGGGGGGGGGACAGGCACAGCCTGTTAGTGTTTCAATGTGAGGGGGGGGGCAGACACAGACTGTTAGCGTTTCAATGTGAGGGGTGGACAGGTACAGCCTGTTAGTGTTTCAATGTGGGGCGGGGGGACAGGCACAGCCAGTTAGTGCTTCAATGTGAGGGGGGGGGGGACAGGCACAGCCTGTTAGTGTTTCAATGTGAGCGGGGGGAAAACAGGCACAGCCTGTTAGTGTTTCAATGTGAGGGGGGGACAGGCACAGCCTGTTAGTGATTCAATGAGGCGGGGAGGGGGGACATACACAGCCTGTTAGTGTTTCAATGTGAGAGGGGGGCAGACACAGCCTGTTAGTGTTTCAATGTGGAGGGGGACAGAAACAGCCTGTTAGTGTTTCAATGCGGGGGGGGGGCAGAACAGCCTGTTATTGTTTCAATGTGAGGGGGGGACAGACACAGTCTGTTGAAGCTGCTGGAGGTGGAAGATTAGACACAGGGGGACAGGCACAGCCTGTTAGTGTTTCAATGAGGGAGGGGACAGACACAGCCTGTAAGTGTTTCAATGTGAGGGGGGGACAGGCACAGCCTGTAAGTGTTTCAATGTGAGGGGGGGACAGGCACAGCCTGTTAGTGTTTCAATGTGAGTGGGGGGGGGGGGACAGACACAGCCTGTTAGTGTTTCAATGTGAGGGGGGACAGGCACAGCCTGTTAATGTTTCAATGTGAGACGGGGGGGGCAGACACAGCCTGTTAGTGTTTCAATGTGACGGGGGGGGGGACAGGCACAGCCTGTTAGTGTTTCAATGTGAGGGGGGGGCAGACACAGACTGTTAGCGTTTCAATGTGAGGGGTGGACAGGTACAGCCTGTTAGTGTTTCAATGTGGGGCGGGGGGACAGGCACAGCCAGTTAGTGCTTCAATGTGAGGGGGGGGGACAGGCACAGCCTGTTAGTGTTTCAATGTGAGCGGGGGGGGGGGGGAAACAGGCACAGCCTGTTAGTGTTTCAATGAAGGTGGGCAGACTAAGCCTGTTAATGTTTCAATGTGAGAGTGGGGGACAGGCACAGCCTGTTAGTGTTTCAATGTGAGGGGGGGACAGGCACAGCCTGTAAGTGTTTCAATGTGAGGGGGGGACAGGCACAGCCTGTTAGTGTTTCAATGTGAGTGGGGGGGGGGACAGACACAGCCTGTTAGTGTTTCAATGTGAGGGGGGACAGGCACAGCCTGTTAATGTTTCAATGTGAGAGGGGGGGGGCAGACACAGCCTGTTAGTGTTTCAATGTGACGGGGGGGGGGGGACAGGCACAGCCTGTTAGTGTTTCAATGTGAGGGGGGGCAGACACAGACTGTTAGCGTTTCAATGTGAGGGGTGGACAGGTACAGCCTGTTAGTGTTTCAATGTGGGGCGGGGGGACAGGCACAGCCAGTTAGTGCTTCAATGTGAGGGGGGGGGGACAGGCACAGCCTGTTAGTGTTTCAATGTGTGCGGGGGGGAAACAGGCATAGCCTGTTAGTGTTTCAATGAGGGGGGGGCAGACACAGCCTGTTAGTGTTTCAATGTGAGGGGAGGGGCAGGCACAGCCTGTTCGTGTTTCAATGTGAGGGGGAGGGGACAGACACAGATTGTTAGCGTTTCAATGTGAGGGGTGGACAGGTACAGCCTGTTAGTGTTTCAATGTGGGGCGGGGGGACAGGCACAGCCAGTTAATGTTACAATGTGAGCAGGGGGGAAACAGGCACAGCCTGTTAGTGTTTCAATGAAGATGGGCAGACTAAGCCTGTTAATGTTTCAATGTGAGAGTGGGGGACAGGCACAGCCTGTAAGTGTTTCAATGTGAGGGGGGGACAGGCACAGCCTGTTAGTGTTTCAATGTGAGTGGGGGGGCAGACACAGCCTGTTAGTGTTTCAATGTGACGGGGGGGGGTGGCAGGCACAGCCTGTTAGTGTTTCAATGTGAGTGGGGGGGGGGCAGACACAGCCTGTTAGTGTTTCAATGTGAGGGGGGAGGGACAGACACAGCCTGTTAGTGTTTCAATGTGAGGGGGGGGACAGGCACAGCCTGTAAGTGTTTCAATGTGAGGGGGGGACAGGCACAGCCTGTTAGTGTTTCAATGTGAGTGGGGGGGGGGACAGACACAGCCTGTTAGTGTTTCAATGTGAGGGGGGACAGGCACAGCCTGTTAATGTTTCAATGTGAGACGGGGGGGGGCAGACACAGCCTGTTAGTGTTTCAATGTGATGGGGGGGGGGGCAGGCACAGCCTGTTAGTGTTTCAATGTGAGGGGGGGGCAGACACAGACTGTTAGCGTTTCAATGTGAGGGGTGGACAGGTACAGCCTGTTAGTGTTTCAATGTGGGGCGGGGGGACAGGCACAGCCAGTTAGTGCTTCAATGTGAGGGGGGGGACAGGCACAGCCTGTTAGTGTTTCAATGTGAGCGGGGGGGGGGGGGAAACAGGCACAGCCTGTTAGTGTTTCAATGAAGGTGGGCAGACTAAGCCTGTTAATGTTTCAATGTGAGAGTGGGGGACAGGCACAGCCTGTTAGTGTTTCAATGTGAGGGGGGGGACAGGCACAGCCTGTAAGTGTTTCAATGTGAGGGGGGGACAGGCACAGCCTGTTAGTGTTTCAATGTGAGTGGGGGGGGGGGACAGACACAGCCTGTTAGTGTTTCAATGTGAGGGGGGACAGGCACAGCCTGTTAATGTTTCAATGTGAGAGGGGGGGGGCAGACACAGCCTGTTAGTGTTTCAATGTGACGGGGGGGGGGGGACAGGCACAGCCTGTTAGTGTTTCAATGTGAGGGGGGGCAGACACAGACTGTTAGCGTTTCAATGTGAGGGGTGGACAGGTACAGCCTGTTAGTGTTTCAATGTGGGGCGGGGGGACAGGCACAGCCAGTTAGTGCTTCAATGTGAGGGGGGGGGGACAGGCACAGCCTGTTAGTGTTTCAATGTGTGCGGGGGGTAAACAGGCATAGCCTGTTAGTGTTTCAATGAGGGGGGGCAGACACAGCCTGTTAGTGTTTCAATGTGAGGGGAGGGGCAGGCACAGCCTGTTCGTGTTTCAATGTGAGCGGGAGGGGACAGACACAGATTGTTAGCGTTTCAATGTGAGTGGTGGACAGGTACAGCCTGTTAGTGTTTCAATGTGGGGCGGGGGGACAGGCACAGCCAGTTAATGTTACAATGTGAGCAGGGGGGAAACAGGCACAGCCTGTTAGTGTTTCAATGAAGATGGGCAGACTAAGCCTGTTAATGTTTCAATGTGAGAGTGGGGGACAGGCACAGCCTGTAAGTGTTTCAATGTGAGGGGGGACAGGCACAGCCTGTTAGTGTTTCAATGTGAGTGGGGGGGCAGACACAGCCTGTTAGTGTTTCAATGTGTGGGGAAGGGGGACAGACACAGCCTGTTCGTGTTTCAATGTGAGGGGGGGACAGGCACAGCCTGTTAGTGTTTCAATGTGAGGGGGAGGGGGGGGACAGGCACAGCCTGTTCGTGTTTCAATGTGAGGGGGGGACAGGCACAGCCTGTTCGTGTTTCAATGTGAGGGGGGGGACAGGCACAGCCTGTTCGTGTTTCAATGTGAGGGGGAGGGGGGGACAGGCACAGCCTGTTAGTGTTTCAATGAGAGGGGAGGGGGGGCAGGCACAGCCTGTTAGTGTCTCAATGAGTGAGGGGGGGCAGACACAGCCTGTTAGTGTTTCAATGTGAGAGGGAGGGGGTACAGACACAGCCTGTTAGTGTTTCAATGTGAGGGGGGGACAGGCACAGCCTGTTAGTGTTTCAATGTGAGGGGTGGACAGGCACAGCCTGTTAGTGTTTCAATGAGATGGGAGGGGGTACAGGCAAAGCCTGTTAGAGTTTCAATGGCAGGAGGGAGGGGGCGGGCAGACACAGCCTGTTCGTGTTTCAATCAGGGGGGGCAGACACATTCTGTTAGCGTTTCAATGAGGAGGGTTGGGAGGGTCCTTACTTTATTCAGTTTTCTGCGGAACCTGTGTTGGGGGAGGGTGTGGTAGGCTATATTAGGGGTATCGCGGTACCTAGGTGGAATGTACCGTATGCTGTAGTATCAGTAGTAGAACCTGCCTGCTGGTTCCGCCCAGCATGCGGAGCATAAGAGTCTGTGTTTCACCCACAGCAGTCATTCTGTACCGGAGCTGCTGGGTAACTCCTTGTTCATTAAAGCCTTCAATTGGATTACAATCTCACTTCAATAGTGATTGATCGTGCAGCAGTATCAAATTGAAGGATTGCATACAAATCGGCAAAGATTGGTGGGAAACTAGAGGACTTGGAAATCTTTAGGGGGCAACAGAAAGCTACTAAATAAGTTATAAAGTAGATAGATTATGAGAGTAAACTTGCTCAGAATATAAAAACTGATACTAAACGTTTCTACAAATATATAAAACAAAAACGAAGTAAATATTGGTCCTTTAAAGGATGAGAAATTAGATTTAATAATGGGAGATGAGGAAATGGCTGAGGATCTCAACATATTTTTTGGGTCGGTCTTCACGGTGAAAGACACAAATAACATGCCAGTGACAGAAAGAAATGAGGCAATGACAGTTGAGGACCTTGAGATGATTGTTGTCACATGGGATTTAGTGATTGGCAAGCTCATTGGGCTGAAGGTAGACGAGTCTCCTGGCCCTGATGGAATGCATCCCAGTGTGCGAAAAGAGATGGCTATGGAAATTGCAAATGCACCAGTGATAATTTCCCAAAATTCACTAGACTCTGGGATGGTCCCGGCGGATTGGAAATTAGCAAACGTGACACCACTGTTTAAAAAAGGAGGTAGGCAGAAAGCGGGTAATTATAGGCCAGTGAGCTTAACTTCGGTAGCAGGGAAATGCTGGAATCCATCATCAATGAAGAAATAGCGAGGCATCTGGATTGAAATTGTCCCATTGGGCAGACGCAGCATGGGTTCATAAAGGGCAGGTCGTGCCTAACTAATTTAGTGGAATTTGTTTAGGACTTTATCAGTGCGGTAGATAACGGGGAGCCAATGGATGACGTATATCTGGATTTCCAGAAATCTTTTGACAAGGTGCCACACAAGTTTCTGCATAAGATTAAGATGCATGGCATTAAGGGTAAAGTAGAAGCTTGGACAGACGATTGGTTAATGTATGGAAAGCAAATAGTGGGGTTTAATGGGTGTTCCTCTGGTTGGCAATCAGTAGATAGTTAAGGGCAGCACGGTAGCCTTGTGGATAGCACAATTGCTTCACAGCTCCAGGGTCCCAGGTTCGATTCCGGCTTGGGTCACTGTCTGTGCGGAGTCTGCACATCCTCCCCCTGTGTGCGTGGGTTTCCTCCGGGTGCTCCGGTTTCCACACGGTTCCCACAGTCCAAAGATGTGCAGGTTAGGTGGATTGGCCATGATAAATTGCCCTTAGTGTCCAAAATTGCCCTTAGTGTTGGGTGGGGTTACTGGGTTATGGGGATAGGGTGACGGTGTTGACCTTGGGTAGGGTGCTCTTTCCAAGAGCCGGTGCAGACTCGATGGGCCGAATGGCCTCCTTCTGCACTGTAACTTATATGATAGTGGTGTCCCTCGGGCATCAGTTTCGGGCCCACAATTGTTCACAATTTATAGAGATGATTTGGAATTGGGGAGCAAGTGCAATGTGTCCACGTGTGCAGACGACACTAAGATGAGTGATAACGTAAAAAGTGCAGAGGATACCGGAAGTCTGCAGAGGGATTTGGCTAGGTTAAGTGAATGGGCTACTGTCTGGCAGATGGAATTCAATGTTGACAAATGTGAGGTGATCAATTTTGGTAGGAATAACAGCAAAAGGAATTATGAGAGGTATGGAAAGGGTGGATAGCAATAACTTTTTCCAAGAGTGGGGTGTATTATTAAAACATGCTGCCATGCAGAGAGATCTGGGTGTGCTAGTGCATGAGTCGCACAAAGTTGCTTTACAGGTGCAACAGGTGATTAAGAAGGCAAATGGAATTTTGTCCTTCATTGCTGGAGGGATGAAGTTTAAGACTAGGGAGGTTCTGCTGCAATTGTATAAGGTGTTAGTGAGGTCACACCTGAAGTATTGTGTTCAGTTTTGGTCTCCTTACTTGAGAAGGGACGTACTGGCGCTGGAGGGTGTGCAGAGGAGATTCACTAGGTTAATCCCAGAGCTGAAGGGGTTGGATTACGAGGAGAGATTGAGTAGACTGGGTCTGTACTCGCTGGAATTTAGAAGGATGTGGCGGGGCGGGGGTGGGGGGGGGGGGCGGGTGGATCTTATAGAGACATATAAAACTATGAAGGGAATGGAGAGGATAGATGCGGGCGGGTTGTTTGCACTAGCAGGTAAAAGCAGAACTAGGGGGCATAGCCTCAAAATAAGGGGAAGTAGATTTCGGACTGAATTAGGATGAACTTCTTCACCCAAAGGGTTGTGAATCTATGGAATTCATTGCCCAGTGAAGCAGTAGAGGCTCCTTCATTAAATGTTTTTAAGAGAAAGAGATAGTTTTTTGAAGAATAAAGGGATTAAGGGTTATGGTGTTCGGGCCGGAAAGTGGAGCTGAGTCCACAAAAGATCAGCTATGCTCTCATTGAATGGCGGAGCAGGCTCGACGGGCCAGATGGCCTACTCCTGCTCCTAGTTCTCATGTTCTTATCTTCTTTCGGTCAACCAATTTTGTATCCAGTCATCCAATTTTTCCTGGAACCCATGTCTCGTAACTTTCTGAATGAACCCACCATGGGGAATCTTATCAAATGCCGTACTGAAATCCATATACACCACATCCACGTCCCGATCTTGTTCAATGTTTCTCATCACATCCTCAAAGAATTCATGAGGCTTGCGAGGCATGACATGCCCCTCACAAAGCCATGCTGACTATATTTAAGCAAACTATGTTTTTCTTAATAATCATAAATCCTAACACTCAGAATCCTTTCCAATAATCTGTAATTCTCAGGGTTTTCCCTATTCCCTTTCTTAAACGGGAACAACATTCGCCTCCCTCCAATCGTCCGGCACTACTCCAGTGGAGAGTGAGGATGCAAAGATCATCGCCAACGGCGCAGCAATCCCCTCCCTCGCTTCCCGTAGTAAGCTTGGATATATCCCGTCAGGCCCAGGGGACTTATCTTCCCTGATGCTTTTCAAATTTTCCAGCACATCCTCCTCATTAATATCATCCTATTTGAGCCTATTAACCTGGTTCACACTGTTCTCACGAGCAACAAAGTCCCTCTCTCCAGTGAATACTGAAACAACATATTCACTTCGGGCCGCCCCTACCTCCTCAGACTCTCGGCACAAGTTCCACTAGCCCTGATTGGCCCTACTCTCACTCTGATCATCACCTTATTTCTCACATAAGTGTAGAACGGCTTGGGGTTTTCCCTAACCCTTCCCGCCAGGACTTTTTCATGCCCCATTCTAGTTCTCCTCAGTCCATGTTTTAGTTCCTTTCTGGCGACCTTGTAACGCTCGAGAGCCGAGTCAGATCCTTGCTTCCTCAACCTTACGTAAGATTCTTTCTTTCTCTTGTCTAGAAGCTCCACCTCTCTTGCCATCCAAGGCTCCTTCACCTTACCATTCCTTCCTCGTCTCAGTGGGACAAAACTATTCAGCACACGCAGCAAGTGCTCCTTAAACAATCCCCACATTACTGTTGTGCATTTCCCCAAGAACAACTGTTCCCACTTCATGCTCATCAGTTCCTCTCTAATGGCAGTAGAATTTCCCCTCCCCCAATTAAATACCTTCCCATACTGTCTGTTCCTCTCCCTCTCCATGACTATGGTAAGGGTCAAGGGTTGTGCTCACTGTCACCGAAATGCTCTCCCACTGAGACATCTGATAACTGGCCCGGTTTGTTGCCAAGCACCAAATCAAATATGGCCTTCCCTCTAGTCGGCCTTTCTGCATAATGAGTCAGGAATCCTTCATCGACACACCTGACAAAATCTGCTCCATAAATCCATTTGCACTAAGGATGTCCCAGTCAATGTTAGGGAACTGGAAGTCACCCATGACGTCTCTGTTACTTCTGCACATTTCCAAGATCTGCCGCCCAACCTGATTCTCCAGATCTCTGCTGCTATTGGGGGATCTGTAGAAGACTCCAAATAAAGTGACGGCTCGTTTCTTGCTTCTGACTTCCAGCCATACTGACTCAGTAGAAAAACATTCCTCGATAACTCTGTTTCTGCAGATGTGAAGCATCTTTCCAGCGGTTTCCCTTACCTCCCACATCCTACAGGAGGAGCATGCAACTGCCTTAACTTCCACCCCTTCTGATCCGAATTCCCAAAGCGATGCAAAAGGAAATAAAAGCAAGATTAACACCCAATAGGCCCTTATCAATATTGTTGCTACTCTCTAGTGAACCCTCTAAAATTGGTCATTCTGCTGTATGATATAACTATAGCTTGCTGCCCCCTTAAAAAAACCACAACTCTTACCTTGCAGAATACAGCTGAGATTCTGCCCTGTGAACCGGTCGCGAGGCTCCGCCCTCCGGACACTGCTCCAATGATTCCTAGCTGCTCCTGGGGTTCCTGTTAAGGTAAGTTCCCGAGCGACACTATATTTATATTTACCCCCGCCCGTCCTTGCATCGATCTCTATATCCATCCATCCAGAGCGCCCTCTGTCAGCATCCCTGTTGCTTCTCTCAGTAATAATTCTCGACCTCTGCCCATCCTGTTTGTTGCATTATCCTTTCAGTGCCTCTGCCAGTTTGCCCCTCGCCTCCTACACACAGCGCACGATAGTTTCCAATTCAATTCACAATATTCCGAAATTGTTTATTCACATGCAATTTAACCGTGTCACTAATTATTCTGTGTTTGTGGATAATTATATTGTTTATGGAAAACAATGACGGTACATTTGTCAGTATATAAGTCAATATAGTCGCACGTTTTTTTATTTCCGTTAACAGATTAACAATTATGTTGTTGCTTCACCCATTCGGTTGCACATCTCTCAATACAATTCAGAAGTTACTGATTGAATGAAGCAATCCTGATATAACTGAATTGAAAGGACTGTGGATTTTCGATTCTGCTGTCATGTCGAGGCAAAGAGCAAAACAGACGTCTAATTAATGCCATCTCCCACTTTGCTATTGGATTGGATTGGATTTGTTTATTGCCTCTTGTACCGAGGTACAGTGAAAAGTATTTTTCTGCGAGCATCGCAACAGTTCATTAAGTACATGGGAAGAAAAGGGAATAAAAGAAAATCCATAATAGAACAACACGAGGTATATAATCTAACTGCATAAGCGCCGGCATCGGATGAAGCATACAGGGGTGTAGTGTTAATGAGGTCAGTCCATAAGAGGGTCGTTTAAGAATCTGGTGACAGCGGGGAAGAAGCTGTTTTTGAGTCTGTTCGTGCGTGTTCTCAGACTTCTGTATCTCCTGCCCGATGGAAGAAGTTGGAAGAGTGAGTAAGCCGGGTGGGAGGGGTCTTTGAGTATGCTGCCCACTTTCCCCAGGCAGCGGGAGGTGTAGATAGACTCAATGGATGGGAGGATGGTTTGTGTGATGGACTGGGTGGTGTCCACGACTCTCTGCAGTTTCGGTCCTGGGCCGAGCAGTTGCCATAGCAGGCTGTGATGCAGCCAGATAGGATGCTTTCTATGGTGCATCTGTAAAGGTTGGTAAGGGTTCATGTGGACATGCCGAATTTCCTTAGTTTCCTCAGGAAGTATAGGCGCTGTTGTGCTTTCTTGGTGGTAGCGTTGACGTGGGTGGACAAGGACAGATTTTTGGAGATGAGCACCCCGAGGAATTAGAAACTGCTAATCATCTCCACCTCGGCCCCATTGATGCTGACAGGGGTGTGTACAGTACTTTGCTTCCTGAAGTCAATGACCAGCTCTTTAGTTTTGCTGGCATTGAGGATGCGATTGTTTCTGTTTAAAATACCTGCAGAAATATGTAATTTGTTATCCTCCGTGTTTCCTATCACATTTTTCAAAACTTAATTTCGGATATTGTAAGATCTGTTTTCTCTTTCCACATGTATTTCCTTTACAGCATATTATGTTACAAAGCCCTTCCCTTACGGGTCTTCTTCTACTGATATCTACTTTTTATCTTCATGTTCTATTTCTCGTTCTAATTTAGTATCTATTAGTCAGTTATCATTTTGATCTATCATTCTGTACGCCCACTATCTACATTACCGTCACTTCGCCATTTGGTTACTGTATTTCTCTCTGCTTATCGCTCCTTCGAGTTCATATTACCTTATCCTCATCGATATCAGTCACCAACCATTTAGTTACTAATCTCGCTTTCTCTTCCCCACCCCCTCACTCAATCTCCCACACCCTCTCTCACACACATACCCGTCCTCTCCATCTCTTCCTTTCCTTGTGATATGTAACAAGCAAATTTCAATGTTTTTTGAGGACTAATAATGTCCTTAAATAAAGGTGCGCAGTGGATGCCGATTGTATTCTGTTGCTTCATTGCAAGAAACGATCCTTACTGTGATGTGATGCTAATAAATTAACAATTAGTTTTAGTGGGTATTTCAGTATCGTCTTCAACTCCTCTCGGAACTTCCTCTGTGTCAGGACATAGATACCCGTGTTAGTACAAGAACTGAAAACCTGAAGCATGCTGGCGACAACCTCCACAATGTAAAGTCTGTCAGTGGTAGAATAAGAATGCACATTAGCAATTCTCTGGTAGGTGTAGAATATCACTTGAGTCACCCATAGCAGAAGAAAACTGCTGGATAGACTGAACAGTGAAACAATGGATTTCCTTCGGTTTTCCATCTCTAAGTCCTTGCAATCTTTTACATTACAACTTCCTCTGAATCCGCCACACAGCCAGCACTGTCAGTGCTCCCTCCACACAGCCAGCAGTGTCAGTGCTCCCCACACAGCTAGTACTGTCAGTGCTCCCCCCACACAGCCAGCACTGTCAGTGCTCCCACCACACAGCCAGCACTGTCAGTGCTCCCACCACACAGCCAGCAGTGTCAGTGCTCCCCACACAGCTAGTACTGTCAGTGCTCCCCCCACACAGCCAGCACTGTCAGTGCTCCCACCACACAGCCAGCACTGTCAGTGCTCCCACCACACAGCCAGCACTGTCAGTGCTCCCACCACACAGCCAGCAGTGTCAGTGCTCCCTCCACACAGCCAGCAGTGTCAGTGCTCCCTCCACACAGCCAGCAGTGTCACTGCTCCCCACAAAGCTAGTACTGTCAGTGCTCCCCCCACACAGCCAGCACTGTCAGTGCTCCCACCACACAGCCAGCACTGTCAGTGCTCCCACCACACAGCCAGCACTGTCAGTGCTCAACAACACAGCCAGCACTGTCAGTGCTCCCCCCACACAGCCAGCACTGTCAGTGCTCCCCAGCACTGCCTGCGCTATCCCCACAGATAGCACTGTAAGTGCTCCCGCCCCGCACAGCCAGAACTGCCTGTGCAGCCCCACACGTATCCAGAACCGAGTGCTACTCCCAACGCAGCCAGCACTGCCAGTGCTCCCCAACTGCCAGCACTGCCAGTGCTCCCCACAGCCAGTACTGCCTGTGCTCCCCCACAGCCTGCACCGCCAGTGATCCCACAGCCAGCGCTCCCCACATCCAGCGCTCCCTCAACACAAATCCAGCACTGCCACTGCTCCCCACACAGCCAGCGCTCCCTCCCCCACAGCCATTACTGCCATTGGTCGCACACAAAGCCAGCATTGCCAGTGCTCCCCGACAGCCAGTATTTCCTGTGCACCCCCCACACAGCTAGCACTGCCAGTGCTCCCCACAGCCAGCAATGCCAGTGCGCACCCCCATAACCAGCACTGCCAATGCTCCCACACAAAGCCAACATTGCCAGTGCTCCCCCACAGCCAGCACTGCCTGTGCACCCCCCACATAGCCATCATTGCCAGTGCTCCCCTACAGCAAGCACTGCCACTACTCCCCATAACCAGCACTGCCAGAGATCCTCCCCACAACCAGCACTGCCAGTGCTCCCCTCACAGCCAGCACTTGTAGTGCTCCCCCCAAGCCAACACTTCCAGTGCTCCCCCTCACTGCCATCACTGCCAGTGCTCCCCACAGCAAGCACTGCCACTGCCCCCCACAGCCAGCACTGCTAGTTCTCCGCCTCACAGCCAGCCCTGCCAGTGCTCCCACACCCAGCACTCTTGGTGCTCCCCACAGCCAGCACTTCCAGTGCTGCCCCCATTGCCAGCACTGCCAATGCTCCCACCAAATGCTAGCACTTGCAGTGCTCAGCTCCACAGCTAGCACTGCCAGTGCTCCCACAGCCAGCACTGCCAGTACTCCTCCACTTATCCAGCAGCCAGTGCTGCCCCAACACCGCCAGCACAGCCAGTGGTCCCCACACAGCCACCGCTCCCTCCCCTACGCAGCCAGCACTGCCAGTGCTCCCCCACAACCAGCAGTGCCATTGCTGCAAACGACCAGCAGTGACAGTGCTCCACCCCCCACAGCCAGCACTGTCAGTACCCACCCCCACAGCCAGCACTTCGAGTGCCTCTCCACACCCAGTACTGCCAGTGCTCCCCACACACATCCTACACTGCCAGTGCTCCCACACACAGACAGCAATGCCTGTGCTCCCCCACAAGTCCAGCACTGCCAGTGCTCCCTACATCCAGCACTGCCAGTGCCCCCCCACAGCCAGCACTGCCAGTGCTCCCCA
The DNA here is from genome assembly GCF_047496885.1 of Scyliorhinus torazame. Classification (NCBI taxonomy): domain Eukaryota; kingdom Metazoa; phylum Chordata; class Chondrichthyes; order Carcharhiniformes; family Scyliorhinidae; genus Scyliorhinus; species Scyliorhinus torazame. The sequence continues at coordinate 781,708 of NW_027307806.1, read as the reverse complement.
AAGCAAGCACTGCCAGTGCTCCCCACACAATTGTCAGCAGCGGTTGGAGCTGCTGAGTGGCTGAGGGGCTGTCACAGCGGCTGGAGCAGCTGATTGACTGAGGGGCTGTCACAGCGGCTAGGGCTGCTGATTGGCTGAGAGGCTGTCAGTCAACCACTGGAGATGCTGATTAACTCAAAGGTTGTCAGTCAGGCGCTAGAGCTGCTGATTGGCTGAGATGCTGTCAGTCTGTGGCTGGAGCTGCTGATTTGCTGAGAGGCTGTGAGTCAACGGCTGGAGCTTTTGATTGGCTGAGACGCTGTCAGTCTGGCGCTACACCACCTGATTGGCTGAGAGGCTGTGAGTCAGCGACTGGAGATCCTGATTGGCTGAGGTGCTGTCAGTCGGGCGCTGGTGTTCATGATTGGCTGAGAGGTTGTGAGTCAGCGGCTGGAGCTCCTGGTTGGCTGAACGGCTGTCAATCAGTGGCTGGAACTCCTGATTGGCTGAGAGGCTGTCAGTCAGCGAGTGGAATTCCTGATTGGCTGAGATGCTGTCAGTCAGTTTTATTTTCTCATTAATTTAATAATTGATGTAACCGTATATTTCACCGCGATCTTTATCTGCTCCCTGAACCTGGACTGAGTAATCACATAAATAAATGTGTTTGTGCAGCAATTTAAATCCCGCAGCATTAATCCGACTTGTTGTAAATTATATTGTGGAAGGGTGATATAATATAATCCTCTCACTTCGATATAGAAAAATTTAATAACGTACACAGTCCAGAGGAGGATGAAAGTTCCGGAGATGCTGAAGAGTAAAATCATTGACTTCCTTCTGCTCTCCATCTCTGGGTCGCTGCGATTGTCTCCCTGACTCTGAGCCCTCAGTGCCTTCCGGACCCGACTGCTGAGTAAAATGTGTCTGACTGTCAGAGCGTTGGTCAACAGGATTGAGAAGAACGGCATCAATGGGGTTAAAACCTGAGAAAACCAGGAATATCCAACCCATCCCGGGTCAGTGACGGCGCTGCTCTTTGTGATGCAGCCCCACTGGACATTGTCGATTATCAACCTAGGTTTCAATGTAAAGTACACAGGGATGTTTTTCACACAGAGCAGGAGGCCGCTTATGGACAGAACCACAGCCGCAGTTTTCCCGGTGCAATATTTAGTTTTCAGTTTCTGGCAGCGAATGGCCACAAATCGATCAAAGGAGAAAGTGAGGGTGAACCAGACAGAACAGTCAGTGGCTGCAGTCTGCAGGACACCCTTAACACTACACACAGGGGTGAGGGACAGGAAACACCAGGGGAAATAATAATAACTGATCTTGCTCAGTATGATACGAGTGATAATAAACAGCAGATCCGCCGTTGCCATGGCCACCAGGTAGCGAGTGGTGCAGGTAGAGAGGCCACACTTCCCCCGACTCAGAATCACAATTCCCAGTAAATTAACTGTCAGAGAGAGAAAGGAGTGACGCGGGAAATTACTGGGTAATGAATCTCCCTGTCTGAACCAGGACATAATTTCAGCACCAATATAATGGACAGTGGGTGGTGGGGTTGTTGGGAGAGGAGTGGGCACAGAGATAAACATTGCAGAGAGGGAAGTAGGAAATGTAACTCCAGTGTTAAAGATGGGGAATGGCGTGGGGGAGGGGGGGGGGGTGGGGAATGGGGGGAAAGTGTGAATTGCAGCCCTGTCAGTTTGATGGCAGTGGTAGGAAAATGTTTATAATTCAGAGACCTTTGGGAGAGGTTACATTTCTCATTTAGTCTGATTTACAGGATTCACTCAGGCCGGCCAGGTTTCCCAAACCGGATACAAACATACCAGAGATTGTCATCCCAGCTCAATTACTGGACCACGCCCCGGATTGGACCGTTCCCTGGACTGGATTTCTGATGGGCTTGGACCCCATTCCTGGTTTATTTGAATACTCCACGATCAATGGAAACAATAAAACAAACGCAGGACCTTCCCACTTCATAACCATGGGAGGAATAGAAATATAGAATGTACAGTGCAAAAGGAGGCCATTCGGCCCATCAAGTCTGCACCGGCCCTTGGAAAGAGAAAACCAGTTCAGCCCACCCCATCCCCATAACCCAGTGACCCTATCTAAATTGTTTGGAAACTAAACAAAATTTATCTTGGCGAATCCACATAACCTGCACATCTTTGGACTGTGGGAGGAAACTGGAGCACCCGGAGGAAACCCACGCAGACACGGGGGAGAAAGTGCAGATTCCGCACAGACAGTGACCCAAGCCGGGAATCGAAACTGGGACCCTGGAGCTGTGAATCAACTGTGCCTCCCACTGTGCTACCGTGCAGCCCAGCTTGTCCAGAATAGAGTCTGTCCAGTCTCCAGAACATCCCGAGGGATCATCCCTCCAAGGTTTAGTGATTCGTAAAGTACCCACTCCCAGGAATCCCCCATTGCCATGTCTGGAACATCCCAACATCACTGCTCCCACGAATCCATCCTCTCCCTGTTTGAAAACAATCCCTGCCAAGCTTTTCTCAGGAATATTCCCGCTCCGTCATTGGACATTCCCCAGGGTTCACTTGGCCGGAATAGACTCTCTCCAGATTCGGACTCATTGCATTCGACAAAAAAGTAGGAACATTCCAAAACAATAGCGTTAAGGTGGAGGAGAAAGTTTCCTGACTAAAGCAGTTGAAATTAAATCACGTCCTGCGGGCACCATGAGACGAGAGGTGGTAAAGGGACAGTTGTTGCACCGTCTGTGATTGCAGGGGAAGGTGCTGCGGGAAGGGAAAGGAGTGTGGGGTGTGATGGGGAAGTGGACATGGGTGTCGACGAGGGAGGGTTACCTGAGGAATTCAGAAATTGAGGAGGGTGGTTGGAGAGAGGTGATGATGTGTTTCATGGTAATATTATGCTGGAGTTGGCAGAAATGGAGGAGGATTTGCCTTTCAATTGGGAGGCTGATGGTGTGGAAAGTGAGGAGAGGGAGACACTATCATGTTTCCGGGAGGGAGGGGGATGTGTGAGGACAGAGGTGTGAGAAATGAATTGAACACGATTGAGAGCCCTGTTAACAAAGGAAGGTTGTGGGGACAGCCCGGTTAAGGAAAAGACAGACCTGCCAGACGGGCTATTTTCGAAGACGCCATCATCAGAACAGAGGCGATGGAGGAGGAGAAAGTGGGAGAATGGACATAGAACATAGAACATTGCAGCGCAGTACAGGCCCTTCGGCCCTCGATGTTGCGCCGACCTAAGAAACAACTCTAAAGCCCAGCTACACTATTCCCTTGTCGCCCATATGTCGATTCAATGACCATTTGAATGCCCTTCGTGTTGCCGAGTCCACTACTGTTGCAGACAGGGCATTCCACGCCCTTACTACTCTCTGAGTAAACAACCTACCTCTGACATCTGTCTTATATCTATCTCCGCTCAATTTAAAGCTATGTCCCCTCGCGCTAGACATCACCATCCGAGGAAAAAGGCTCTCACTGTCCACCCGATTCAATCCTCTGATCATCTTGTATGCCTAAATTAAGTCACCGATTAACCTTCTTCTCTCTAACGAAACCAGCCTCAAGTCCCTCAACCTTTCCTCATAAGATCTTCCCTCCATACCAGGCAACATTCTGGTAAATCTCTTCTGCACCCTTTCCAATGCTTCCACATCCTTCCTCTAATGCGGCGACCAGAATTGCATGCAATACTCCAAATGCGGCCGCACCGGAGATTTGCACAGCTGCAACATGACCTCATGGCTCCGAAACTTAATCCCTCTACCAATAAAAGCTAACACACCGGACACCTTCTTAACAACCCTCTCAACCTGGGTGGCAACTTTCAGGGATCTATGTACATGGACATCGAGATCTCTCTGCTCATCCACATTGCCAAGGATCTTACCATTAGCCCAGTACACTTTCTTCCTGTTATTCCTTCCAAAATGAATGACCTCACACTTTTCTGCATTAAACTCCATTTGACACCTCTCAGCCCAGCGCTGCAGCTTATCTATGTTCCTCTGTAACTTGTAACATCCTTCCGCACTGTCCACAACTCCACCGACTTTAGTGTCGACTTTAATCAGATGCAGTCTTTATTGGAAGCAGGAAATGAGGATCTGTACACAACCCTTGTGTTGGGGAGAGGAGGTGAAGAGGGATTGGACATCCATTGTGAAGATTAGGCGGTTAGGGCCGGGGAAATGGACCTAGTTTATATGACATACGGCACCAGAGGAATCAGGAATCATAGAATCCCCACAGTGCAGAAGGAGGTAATTCGGCCCATTAAGCCTGTACCAAACCTATGAAAGAGAACCTCATCCAAGCTCACTCCCCCGCCTATCTCATTAACCCCTTAATCTAACCTAAACCTCTTTTTGGACACTACGGAGTAATTTAGCATGGTCAATCCACCTAACCAGGACTGTGGGAGGCAACCGGAGCACCCGGAGGAAACCCACACAGACAGGGAGAAAAAGTGCAGTCTCCACACAGACAGTCACCCAAGGTGGGAATTGACCCGGAGACCCTGGTGCTGTGAGGCAGCAGTGCAAACCACTGTGTCACTGTGCCACCAATGTCTTTGGGAAGGGGCAGAAGAGGGTAAAGCGGGTGGAATCAAGATTGGAAGAAATCATCTTGGAGGGGCTGGAACAGGCCGAAATAATGGGTGTACTGGGACTTTCCTGTCTGTGGATTTTGGGAAGGAGGTAGAAGCGGGAGGTTGATGCAGAATGTGTGGTATTGTGGGGTTATCATGTCCGAGGCTGTGGACAGAAGATATCCAGAGTCGAGCAGGTCAGTGAAAGCCCTGGAAACAATATCATGATGTTTGGTGGTGTGCTGCTGGTCCAGGGGGAGGTAGCAGGATGGGTCTGAGAGCTGACGGTCAGCGTCTGTGAGGAAGAGGTCAGTACACCAGACAATAATGGCACCACCCTTGTGAGCAGCTTAGATCACCAGGCCAGGGTTCGATATTAGAGAGAGGATTGGAGCAAGTTTAGAGTGAGTAGGGGTAGAGTTGGCGAGAGGCACAGAGAAATTGAGACGGTCGATGATCTCAATGAAAAGATCAAGAGCTGATAGGAGGCCAGAGGGTGGGGTCCAGGTAGAGGGAGATTACTGGAGGCGGATGGATTTCAACAACAATTTTTCATAAAATAGACAGTGAGAAACAGCAGAGACAATATTATCTATTCACTGATCATCATCAGAATAATTACCAAAGAATTGAAAAGCAGAAGTCGGTCTCTGTTATTCTTAAATTTAGAACATAATATAATCAAATCTTCCAGTCTCAATGTCAACAGTTGGAAAAATGGAAATAGAAGTCTGAGTTAAAAGAAATCCAGTAACACAGAGTATACTAAATAGTCGGCACATATTCCAAAGTCAGCATTATTCCTGACACATTTCATCCAATTATTTCAATAACTACCAGAAATAATAGATCTGAGTAGTCTGATAGATGTTAAACAATTTGATTTTCTAAAGGCCGTCAGTAATATCCGACATAGCAGACTGATGAGTAATCTCAGAGCCAGTGTAGTTAGGGGACACAGCAGCAGAATGGACACATGCTGGCGACACACACAGTAAACAGGGAGAGGAGTTACAGGGAAAGAGCTGATGTTGGAAGGTGGGAAGTGGTGTTCCACAATGATCAGCACTGGGATCACTCTCCTTCACCATTCCCATCAACAGTATGGGATCGGGAAGCAGAATGATAATTACACAATTTACAGACAAAATCACATTGAGAGTGATAGTGAAAACAGAGGAAGAATACAACTAATTACAGACACACAATATCATTAATTATGAATTTGCAAAGCGGGTATTTCAATGGGAGATTAATGTTCTGACAGATCAGTGTCCGCTGCTGCATTTTGATCAGAACAGTAAATCCCCCAATCACTCCTTGGAACACTCGTGTGTGAATGGACTGGAGGGGTTTCTGGGTTCAGCTGAATAGATTCACAAATCGTGTGAAGCAGAAAAACAATATACAAACACCCATAAAAATTGATCAAACATGTGTGTTCATTTCAGGATGAATAGAATTGAGAACATATCACAAAACCTATTGGAATACAGCACTGTTGTGGGTTTTACGAAATATTAGTGTGGGTGATATCTGTTCCTGTTAGAGTAGGTCAACAGAGAACAGAAATAGGGATATTTCACTTCATACAATAAATATAAACATCTTCAAAACACAGCCAAACTCTTCCTGTTTTCAACCTATTCCAAAGTTAAAACACACAGAGAGAACTCCACAGAATGGAGCGGCCACTGCCCAATAAAATACATCATTTCAAAATAGAACCAACTAATTTCAGTCCAGTTACTGACCCACACACAATACAATTCCACACGGACAGATAGTCCCAGTAATAGATAGATAATTGGATCAGATATTTCACTCTGGTGAGAGACCCACATTCAGTACAATCCTAAACTGACAGATACTCCCAGTAATCCTTGTTCACTGCTGTCAGATATTCCAAACTGATTATTGATCCACCCTCAGTGTGATTTCATTCTTACTCCTACTAAACCATCCTTCAGAGAGATTGCCTTCACTGAGATCCAATCTAACATTATACAAGATTCCACTCAATATGACAACTTTATTGATCAGCGATCCCGTGAGTTACAAACAGTTTTATTGTTAGTTGATGAAATGGATTCAAACCATAGACATTATTAACGAGATTTGAATTCAGTAAATTATATCGTTGACCGGGTGTCTGTGTAACAGTGAGCCCGAGATCAGGCTCAGATATTTTCAGTCAGAGTTTAAAATCAGAGAGCCGCTCACACATAGATTTACACAACTTCAATGGTGACAGTCACTTACCAGGAACACCAACAATTGCAAGGATTGGGTAGAATACTTTCTCAGCAGTCTGAATTGGATAAAGCATTTTCACTGTGAAGTGATGTGTCCCTTCCTGCGATTGGCAATCTCTCTGTCTGAAACTCTGAGGTTATATATTCTCCAAGCTTTTAATTAATGCCCAGTGGAACCACCTCAGGGATATTGAGGTTGTGACATCGTTTAACTTATTTTTCAAAGATGTGAACAAACAGATTCCGAGATTTGGTTCAGTGAAAGCAAATATTATTTTTGTTAGTGAGTGACCTCTTTCCAAACACTGGACTGTGTTTATCACATTGTTCAGCTAACATTAACAGATAGGATGCTGTCCACTCAGACACCATCAGTCCCATCTCTACATCTCATATTGTTTCAGTGATATCCCTCACTCCACTGTGACCATTCAGTGATTCAGTTCATATTCTCAGTGTGTTTCTCTGGGTGGTTCCACTGCACGCTGGGGTGAAGCTGCCTCTGTAACTGTGACCATTCAGTGATTCAGTTCCAATTGTCAGTGTGTTTCTCTGGGTGGTTCCACTGCACTCTGGGTTGTAGCTGCCTCTGTAACTCTGACCATTCTGTGATTCAGTTTCAATTGTCAGTGTGTTTCTCTGGGTAGTTGCACTGCACTCTGGGGCGTAGCTGTCTCTTAACTGTGTCAATTAATTGCTTCAGTTCCAATAGTCAGTGTGTTTCTCCGGGTGGTTCCACAGCACTCTGGGGTGTAGCTGTCTCTAACTGTGACCATTCAGTGATTCAGATCATATTGTCAGAGTGTTTCTCTGGGTGGGTTCACTGCACTCTGGGGTGTAGCTGTCATTGTAACTGAGACCATTCAGTTGTCAGTGTGTTTCTCTGGGTAGGTCCACTGCACTCTGTGGTGTAGCTGCCTCTGTAAATGTGACCATTCAATGATTCAGTTCCAATTGTCAGTGTGTTTCTCTGGGTGGGTCCACTGCACTCTGGTGAGTAGTTGCCTCTGTAACTGTGACAATTCAGTAATTCAGTTACAATTGTCAGTGTGTTTCTCTGGGTGGTTCCACCGCACTCTGGGATGTAGCTGTATCTGTAACTGTGACCATTCAGTGATTCAGTTCCAATTGTCAGTGTGTTTCACTGGGTGGTTCCACTGCACTCTGGGGTGTAGGTGTCTCTGTAAATGTGACCATTCAGTGATTCATTTCCAATTGTCAGTGTGTTCCTCAGGGTGGTTCTACTGCACTATTGGGTGTAGCTGCCTCTGTAACTCTGACCATTCAGTGATTCAGTTCCAATTGTCAGTGTGTTCCTCAGGGTGGTTCTACTGCACTATGGGGTGTAGCTGCCACTGTAACTCTGACCATTCTGTGATTCAGTTCGAATTGTCAGCGTGTTTCTCTGTGTGGTTCCACTGCACTCTGGGGTGTAGCTGTCTCTGTAACTGTGACCATTCAGTGATTCAGATCATATTGTCAGTGTGTTTCTCTGGGTGGGTTCACTGCACTCTGGGGTGTAGCTGTCACTGTAATTGAGACCACTCAGTGATTCAGTTCCAATTGTCAGTGTGTTTCTCTCGGTGGTTCCATTGCACTCTGGGGTGTAGCTGCCTCGGTAACTGTGACCAGTCAGTGATTCAGTTCCATTTGTCAGTGTGTTCTCTCGGTGGTCCAACTGTACTCTGGGGTTTAGCTGTCTCTGTAACTGTGGCCATTCAGTGATTCAGTTCCAATTGTCAGTGTGTTTCTCTGGGTGGTTCCACTGCACTCTGGGGTGTAGCTGTCTCTGTAACTGTGACCATTCAGTTCCAATTGTTAGTGTGTTCCTCTGGGTGGTTATACTGCACACTGGGGTGTAGCTGTCTCTGTAACTGTGACCATTCAGTGATTCAGTACCAATTGTCAGTGTGTTTCTCTGGGTGGTTCCACTGCACTCTGGGGTGTAGCTGTCTCTGTAACTGTGACCATTCAGTTCCAATTGTTAGTGTTTTCCTCTGGGTGGTTCCACTGCACTCTGGGTTGTAGCTGCCTCTGTAACTCTGACCATTCTGTGATTCAGTTTCAATTGTCAGTGTGTTTCTCTGGGTAGTTGCACTGCACTCTGGGGCGTAGCTGTCTCTTAACTGTGATAATTCAGTGATTCAGTTCCAATAGTCAGTGTGTTTCTACGGGTGGCTCCACAGCACTCTGGGGTGTAGCTGTCTCTAACTGTGACCATTCAGTGATTCAGATCATATTGTCAGAGTGTTTCTCTGGGTGGGTTCACTGCACTCTGGGGTGTAGCTGTCATTGTAACTGAGACCATTCAGTAATTCAGTTCCAATTGTCAGTGTGTTTCTCTGGGTGGTTCCGCCGCACTCTGGGGTGTAGCTGTCTCTGTAACTGTGACCATTCAGTGATTCAGTTCCAATTGTCAGTGTGTTTCACTGGGTGGTTCCACTGCACTCTGGGGTGTAGGTGTCTCTGTAAATGTGACCATTCAATGATTCAGTTCCAATTGTCAGTGTGTTCCTCAGGGTGGTTCTACTGCACTCTGGGGTGTAGCTGTCCCTGTAACTGTGACCATTCAGTGATTCAGTTCCAATTGTCAGTGTGTTTCTCTGGGTGGTTCCACTGCACTCTGTTATGTAGCTGTATCTAACTGTGATCATTCAGAGATTCAGTTCCAATTGTCAGTATGTTTATGTGGGTGGATCCACTGCACTCTGGGGCGTAGCTGTCACTAACTGTGACCATTCAGTGATTCAGTTCCAGTTGTCAGTGTGTTTCTCTGGGTGGTTCCACTGCACTCTGGGATGTAGCTGTATCTAACTGTGACCATTCAGAGATTCAGTTCCAATTGTAAGTATGTTTATGTGGGTGGATCCACTGCACTCTGGGGCGTAGCTGTCACTAATTGTGACCATTCAGTGATTCAGTTCCAATTGTCAGTGTTTTTCTCTGTGTGGTTCCACTGCACTCTGGGATGTAGCTGTATCTAATTGTGACCATTCAGAGATTCAGTTCCAATTGTAAGTATATTTATGTGGGTGGATCCACTGCGCTCTGCGGTGTAGCTGTCTCTAATTGTGACCTTTCAGTGATTCACTTCCAATTCTCAGTAAGTTCCTGTGGGTGGTTCCACTGCACTCTGGGGGGTAGCTGTCACTAACTGTGACCATTCAGTAATTCAGTTCCAGTTGTCAGTGTGTTTCTCTTGGTGGTTCAATTGCGCTCTGGGGTGTACCTGCCTCTGTAACTGTGAACATTCAGTGATTTAGTTCCAATTGTCAGTGTGTTTCTCTGTGCGATTACACTGAACTCTGGGATGTAGCTGCCTCTGTAACTGTGACCATTTAGTGATTCAGTTCCAATTGTCAGTGTGTTTCTCTGGGTGGTTCCACTGCACTCTGGGGTGTAGCAGCCTCTGTAACTGTGACCATTCAGTGAATCAGTTCCAATTGTCAGTGTGTTTCTCTGTGTGGTTCCACTGCATTCTGGGGTGTAGCTGTCCCTGTAATTGTGACCATTCAGTGATTCAGTTCCAATTCTCATTGCATTAGTCTGTGTGGTTCCAGTGCCCTCTGGGGTGCAGCAGCCTCTGTAACTGAGACCATTCAGTGATTCAGTTACAATTGTCAGTGTGTTTCACTGGGTTGTTCCACTGCACTCTGGGGTGTAGCTGTCCCTGTAACTGTGACCATTCAGTGATTCAGTTCCAATTGTCAGTGTGTTTCTCTGGGTGGTTCCACTGCACACTGGGATGTAGCTGTATCTAACTGTGACCATTCAGAGATTCAGTTCCAATTGTCAGTATGTTTATGTGGGTGGATCCACTGCACTCTGGGGCGTAGCTGTCACTAACTGTGACCATTCAGTGATTCAGCTCCAGTTGTCAGTGTGTTTCTCTGAGTGGTTCCACTGCACTCTGGGATGTAGCTGCGTTTGTAACTGTGACCATTCTGTGATTCAGTTCCAATTGTCAGTGTTTTTCTCTGTGTGGTTCCACTGTACTCTGGGGTATAGCTGCCTCTCTAACTGTGACCATTCAGTGATTCAATTCATATTCTCAGTGTGTTTCTCTGGGTGGTTCCACTGCACGCTGGGGTGAAGCTGCCTCTGTAACTGTGACCATTCTGTGATTCAGTTCCAATTGTCAGTGTGTTTCTCTGGGTGGTCCAACTGCGCTCTGGGATGTACCTGCCTCTAATTGTGACCATTCAGTGATTCAGTTCCAATTGACAGTGTGTTTCTCTGGGTGGTTCCACGGCACTCTGGGGTGTAGCTGTCTCTGTAACTGTGACCATTCGGTGATTCAGTTCCAATTGTCAGTGTGTTCTCTGGGTGGTCTCACTGTACTCTGGGGTGGAGCTGTCTCTGTAACTGTGACCATTCAGTGATTCAGTTCCAATTGTCAGTGAGTTTCTCTGGGTGGTTCCACTGCACTCTGGAGTGTAGCTGTCTCTGTAACTGTGACCATTCGGTGATTCAGTTCCAATTGTCAGTGTGTTCTCTGGGTGCTTCCACTGCACTCTGGGGTTTAGCTGTCTCTGTAACTGTGACCATTCAGTGATTCAGTTCCAATTGTCAGTGTGTTCTCTGGGTGGTCTCACTGTACTCTGGGGTGTAGCTGTCTCTGTAACTGTGGCCATTCAGTGATTCAGTTCCAGTTGTCAGTGTGTTTCTCTGGGTGATTCCACAGTACTCTGGGGTGTAGCTGTCTCTGTAACAGTGACCATTCAGTGAATCAGTTCCAATTGTCAGTGTGTTCTCTGGGTGGTCTCACTGTACTCTGGGGTGTAGCTGTCTCTGTAACTGTGGCCATTCAGTGATTCAGTTCCAGTTGTCAGTGTGTTTCTCTGGGTGATTCCACAGTACTCTGGGGTGTTGCTGTCTCTGTAACAGTGACCATTCAGTGAATCAGTTCCAATTGTCAGTGTGTTTCTCTGGGTGGTTCTACTGCACTCTGGGGTGCAGCTGCCTCTGTAACTCTGACCATTCTGTGATTCAGTTCCAATAGTCAGTGTGTTTCTCTGGGTGGTTCCACTGCAGTCTGGGTTGTAGCTGTCTCAGTAACTGTGACCATTCAGTGATTCAGTCCAAATTGTCAGTGTGTTTCTCTGGTTGGTTACACTGCACTCTGGGGTGTAGTTGCCTCTGTACCTGTGACCATTCAGTGATTCAGTTCCAATTGTCAGTGTGTTTCTCTGGGTGTTTCCACTGCACTATGGGGTGTGGCTGCCTCTGTAACTGTGACCATTCAGTGATTCAGTTCCAATGGTCAGTGTGTTTCTCTGGGTGGTTCCACTGCACTCTGGGGTGTAGCTGTCTCTGTAACTGAGACCATTCAGTGATTCAGTTCCAATTGTCAGTGTGTTTCTCTGGATGGTTCCACTGCACTCTGGGGTGTAGCTGTCTCTGTAACTGAGACCATTCAGTGATTCAGTTTCAATTGTCAGTGTGTTTCTCTGGGTGGGTTCACTGCACTCTGGGTGTAGCTGTCTGTGTAACTGATACCATTCAGTGATTCAGTTCCAATAGTCAGTGCGTTTCTCTATATGGTTCCACTGCACTCTGGTGTGTAGCTGTCTGTATCTGTGACCATTCAATGATTTAGTTCCAATTGTCAGTAAGTTTCTGTGGGTGGTTCCACTGCATTCTGGGGAGTAGCTGTCTCTGTAAATATGACCATTCAGTGATTCAGTTCCACTTGTCAGTGTGTTTCTCTGGGTGGTTCCAATGCATTCTGGGATGTAGCAGCCTCTCTAACTATGACCATTCAGTGAATCAGTTCCAATTGTCTGTGTGTTTCTCTGGATGGTTACACTGCACTCTGGGGTGTAGCTGACTCTGTAACTGTGACCATTCAGTGATTCAGTTCAAATTGTCAGTGTGTTTCTCTGGGTGATTCCACAGCACTCTGGGGTGTAGCTGCCTCTGTAACAGTGACCATTCAGTGAATCATTTCCAATTGTCAGTGTGTTTCTCTGGGTGGTTCTACTGCACTCTGGGGTGCAGCTGCCTCTGTAACTCTGACCATTCTGTGATTCAGTTCCAATTGTCAGTGTGTTTCTCTGGGTGGTTCCACTGCAGTCTGGGTTGTAGCTGTCTCAGTAACTGTGACCATTCAGTTATTCAGTCCAAATTGTCAGTGTGTTTCTCTGGTTGGTTACACTGCACTCTGGGGTGTAGTTGCCTCTGTACCTGTGACCATTCAGTGATTCAGTTCCAATTGTCAGTGTGTTTCTCTGGGTGTTTCCACTGCACTATGGGGTGTGGCTGCCTCTGTAACTGTGTCCATTCAGTGATTCAGTTCCAATTGACATTGCGTTACTCTGTGTGGTTCCAGTGCCCTCTGGGGAGTAGCAGCCTTTGTAACTATGACCATTCAGTGATTCAGTTCCAATGGTCAGTGTGTTTCTCTGGCTGGTTCCACTGCACTCTGGGGTGTAGCTGTCTCTGTAACTGAGACCATTCAGTGATTCAGTTCCAATTGTCAGTGTGTTTCTCTGTGTGGTTCCACTGCACTCTGGGGTGTAGCTGCCTCTGTAAATCTGACCATCCTGTGATTCAGTTCCAATTGTCAGTGTGTTTCTCGTGGTGGTTCCACTGCACTCTGGGTGTACCTGCCTCTGTAACTCTGACCATTCAGTGATTCAGTTCCAATTATCAGTGTGTATCTCTAGGTGGTTCCACTGCACTCTGGGGTGTTGCTGTCCCTGTAACTGTGACCATTCAGTGATTCAGTTCGAATTGTCAGTGTGTTTCTCTGGGTGGTTCTACTGCACTCTGGGATGTAGCAGCCTCTCTAACTATGACCATTCTGTGAATTAGTTCCAATTGTAAGTGTGTTTCTCTGGGTGGTTACACTGCACTCTGGGGTGTACCTGCCTCTGTAACTGTGACCATTCAGTGATTCAGTTCCAATTGTCAGTGTGTATCTCTAAGTGGTTCCACTGCACTCTGGGGTGTAGCTGTCCCTGTAACTGTGACCATTCAGTGATTCAGTTCCAATTGACATTGCGTTACACTGTGTGGTTGCAGTGCCCTCTGGAGTGAGCAGCCTCTCTAACTGTGACCGTTCAGTGATTCATTTCCAATTGTCAGTGTGTTTCTCTGGGTGGTTCCACTGTTGTCTGCGGTGTAGCTGTCTCTGTCACTGTGACCATTCAGTGATTCAGTTCCAAAAATCAGTGTGTTTCTCTGGGTGGTTCCACGGCACTCTGAGGTGTAGCTGTCTGTGTAACTGTGACGATTGAATGATTCAGTTCCAATAGTCAGTGTGTTTCTCTGGGCGGTTCCACTGCACTCTGGGGTGTAGCTGTCTCTAACTGTGTTCTTTCAGTGATTCAGTTCCAATTGTCAGTGTGTTTCTCTGGGTGGGTACACTGCACTCTGGGGTGTAGCTGTCTCTAACTGTGACCATTCAGTGATTTAGTTCTAATTATCAGTGTGTTTCACTGGATGGTTCCTCTGCTCTCTACGGTGCAGCTGCCTCTGTAACTGTGACCATTTAGTGATTTAGTTCCAATTGTCAGTGTGTTTCACTGGGTGTTTCCACTGCACTCTGGGTTGTAGCTGTCTCTGTAACTGTGATAATTCATTGATTCCGTCTCAATTGTCAGTGTGTTTCACTGGGTGGTTCCACTGCACTTGGGGTGTAGCTGTCCCTGTAACTGTGACCATTCAGTGATTCAGTTCCAATTCTCATTGAATTAGTCTGTGTGGTTCCACTGCACTCTGGGGTGTAGCTGTCCCTGTAACTGTGACCATTCAGTGATTCTGTTCCAATTGTCAGTGTGTTTCTCTGGGTGGTTCCACTGCAGTCTGGGATGTAGCAGACTCTGTAACTATGAACATTCAGTGAATCAGTTCGAATTGTCAGTGTGTTTCTCTGGGTGGTTACACTGCACTCTGGGGTGTACCTGCCTCTGTAACTCTGACCATTCAGTGATTCAGTTCCAATTGTCAGTGTGTACCTCTAGGTGGTTCCACTGCAATCTGGGGTGTCGCTGTCACTGTAACTGTGACCATTCAGTTATTCAGTTCCAATTGACATTGCGTTACACTGTGTGGTTCCAGTGCCCTCTGGAGAGAGCAGCCTCTGTAACTGTGACCGTTCAGTGACTCATTTCCAATTGTCAGTGTGTTTCTCTGGGTGGTTGCACTGCACTCTGGGGTGTAGCTGTCTCTATCACTGTGACCATTCAGTGATTCAGTTCCAATTGTCGGTGTGATTCTCTGGGTGGTTACACTGCACTCTGGGGTGTAGCTGTCCCTGTAACTGTGACCATTCAGTGATTCAGTTCCAATTGTCAGTGTGTTTCTCTGGGTGGTTCCACGGCACTCTGGGGTGTAGCTGTCACTGTAACAGTGACCATTCAGTGATTCAGTCCAAATTGTCAGTGTGCTTCTCTGGTTGGTTACACTGCACTCTGGGGTGTAGTTGGCTTTGTACCTGTAAACATTCAGTGAATCAGTTCCAATTGTCAGTGTGTTTCTCTGGGTGGTTCCACTGCACTCTGGGCTGTGGCTGCCTCTGTAACTGTGTTCATTCAGTGATTCAGTTCCAATTGACATTGCGTTACTCTGTGTGGTTCCACTGCACTCTGGGATGTAGCTGCCTCTGTAACTGTGACCGTTCAGTGATTCATTTCCAATTGTCAGTGTGTTTCTCTGGGTGATTCCACTGCACTCTGGGGTGTAGCTGTCTCTGTAACTGAGACCATTTAGTGATTCAGTTTCAATTGTCAGTGTGTTTCTCTGGGTGGGTTCACTGCATTCTGGGGTGTAGCTGCCTGTGTAACTGATACCATTCAGTGATTCAGTTCCAAGTGTCAGTGTGTTTCTCATATGGTTCCACTGCACTCTGGGGTGTAGCTGTGTCTATCTGTGACCATTCAATGATTTAGTTCCAATTTTCAGTAAGTTTCTGTGGTGGTTCCACTGCATTCTGGGGTGTAGCTCCCTCTGTAACTGTGACCATTCAGTGATTTAGTTCCAATTGTCAGTGTGTTTCTCTGGGTGGGTCCACTGAACTCTGGGGTGTAGCTGTCTCTAACTGTAACCATTCAGTGATTCAGTTCTAATTGTCAGTGTGTTTCACTGGATGGTTCCACTGCTCTCTACGGTGCAGCTGCCTCAATAACTGTGACCATTTAGTGATTTAGTTCCAATTGTCAGTGTGTTTCACTGGGTGTTTCCACTGCACTCTGGGTTGTAGCTGTCTCTGTAACTGTGACAATTCATTGATTCCGTCTCAATTGTCAGTGTGTTTCACTGGGTGGTTCCACTGCACTTGGGGTGTAGCTGTCCCTGTAACTGTGACCATTCAGTGATGCAGTTCCAATTCTCATTGCATTAGTCTGTGTGGTTCCACTGCACTCTGGGGTGTAGCTGTCACTGTAACTGTGACCATTCACTGATTCAGTTCCAATTGTCAGTGTGTTTCTCTGGGTGGTTCCACTGCTCTCTTGTATGTAGCTGTCTCTGTAACTGTGACTATTCAGTGATTCAGTTCCAATTGTCAGTGCGTTTTTCTGGGTGGTTCCACGGCACTCTGGGGTGTAGCTGTCCCTGTAACTGTGACCATTAAGTGATTCAGTTCCAATTGTCAGTGTGTTTCTCTGGGTGGTTCCACGGCACTGGGGGTGTAGTTGGGTTTGTACCTGTAACCTTTCAGTGATTCAGTTCCAATTGTCAGTGTGTTTCTCTGGGTGGTTCCACTGCACTCTGGGCTGTGGCTGCCTCTGTAATTGTGTCCATTCAGTGATTCAGTTCCAATTGACATTGCGTTACTCTGTGTGGTTCCACTGCACTCTGGGATGTAGCTGCCTCTGTAACTGTGACCGTTCAGTGATTCATTTCCATTTGTCAGTGTGTTTCTCTGGGTGATTCCATTGCACTCTGGGGTGTAGCTGTCGCTGTAACTGAGACCATTTAGTGATTCAGTTTCAATTGTCAGTGTGTTTCTCTGGGTGGGTTCACTGCATTCTGAGGTGTAGCTGTCTGTGTAACTGATACCATTCAGTGATTCAGTTCCAAGTGTCAGTGTATTTCTCATATGGTTCCACTGCACTCTGGGGTGTAGCTGTCTCTATCTGTGACCATTCAATGATTTAATTCCAATTTTCAGTAAGTTTCTGTGGTGGTTCCACTGCATTCTGGGGTGCAGCTGCCTCTGTAACTGTGATCATTTAGTGATTTAGTTCCAATTGTCAGTGTGTTTCACTGGGTGTTTCCACTGCACTCGGTGTGTAGCTGTCTCTGTAACTGTGACAATTCATTGATTCCGTCTCAATTGTCAGTGTGTTTCTCTGGGTGGTTCCACTGCACTTGGGGTGTAGCTGTTCCTGTAACTGTGACCATTCAGTGATTCAGTTCCAATTCTCATTGCATTAGTCTGTGTGGTTCCACTGCACTCTGGGGTGTAGCTGTCCCTGTAGCTGTGACCATTCAGTGAATCAGTTCCAATTGTCAGTGTGTTTCTCTGGGTGGTTACACTGCACTCTGGGGTTTACCTGCCTCTGTAACTGTGACCATTCAGTGATTCAGTTCCAATTGTCAGTGTGTATCTCTAGGTGGTTCCACTGCAATCTGGGGTGTTGCTGCCTTTCTAACTGAGACTATTCAGTGATTCAGTTCCAATTGTCAGTGTGTATCTCTAGATGGTTCCACTGCACTCTGGGGTGTAGCTGACTCTGTAACTGTGACCATTCAGTGCTTCAGTTCAAATTGCCGGTGTGTTTCTCTGGCAGGTTACACTGCACTCTGGGGTATAGCTGCCTCTGTAACTGTGACCATTCAGTGATTCAGTTCCAATTGTGAGTGTTTTTCTCTGGGTAGTTCCACTGCATCCTGGGATGTAGCTGTCTCTGTAACTGCGACCATTCAGTGATTCAGATCATATTGTCAGTGTGTTTCTCTGGGTGGGTTCACTGCACTCTGGGGTGTAGCTGTCTTTGTAACTGAGACCATTCAATGATTTAGTTTCAATTGTCACTGTGTTTCACTGGGTAGGTTCACTGCAGTCTGGGGTGTAGCTGTCTCTGTAACTGTGACCATTCAGTGCTTCAGTTCCAATAGTCAGTGTGCTTCTCTGGTTGGTTACACTGCACTCTGTGGTGTAGATGGCTTTGTACATGTGACCATTCAGTGATTCAGTTCCAATTGTCAGTGTGTATCTCTGGGTGGTTCAACTGCACTCTGGGCTGTAGCTGCCTCTGTAACTTTCCATTCAGTGATTCAGTTCCCATTGACATTGCGTTACACTGTCTGGTTCCAGTGCCCTCTGGAGTGAGCAGCCTCTGTAACTGTGACCGTTCAGTGACTCATTTCCAATTGTCAGTGTGTTTCTCTGGGTGGTTGCACTGCAGTCTGGGGTGTAGCTGCCTCTGTAACTGTGACCATTCAGTGATTCAGTTCCAATTGTCAGTGTGTTTCTCTGGGTGGTTCCACGGCACTCTGGGGTGTAGCTGTCCCTGTAACTGTGACCGTTCAGTGACTCATTTCCAATTGTCAGTGTGTTTCTCTGGGTGGTTGCACTGCACTCTGGGGTGTAGCTGCCTCTGTAACTGTGACCATTCAGTGATTCAGTTCCAATTGTCAGTGTGTTTCACTGGGTGGTTCCATTGCACTCTGGGGTGTAGCTGTGTATGTAACTGAGACCATTCAGTGATTCAGTTCCAATTGACTGTGTGTGTTTCTGGGTGGTTCCATTGCACTCTGGGGTGTAGCTGCCTCTGTAACTGTGACCATTCAGTGATTCAGTTCCAATTGTCAGTGTGTTTCTCTGGGTGGTTCCACGGCACTCTGGGGTGAAGCTGTCACTGTAACTGTGATCATTCAGTGATTCAGTTCCAATTGTCAGTGTGCTTCTCTGGTTGGTTACACTGCACTCTGGGGTGTAGCTGGCTCTGTACCTGTAACCATTCAGTGATTCAGTTCCAATAGTCAGTGTGTTTCTCTGGGTGGTTCCACTGCACTCTGGGCTGTAGCTGCCTCTGTGATTGTGTCCATTCAGTGATTCAGTTCCAATTGACATTGCGTTACTCTGTGTGGTTCCACTGCACTCTGGGATGTAGCTGCCTCTGTAACTGTGACCGTTCAGTGATTCATTTCCAATTGTCAGTGTGTTTCTCTGGGTGATTCCACTGCACTCTGGGGTGTAGCTGTCTCTGTAACTGAGACCATTTAGTGATTCAGTTTCAATTGTCAGTGTGTTTCTCTGGGTGGGTTCACTGCATTCTGGGGTGTAGCTGTCTGTGTAACTGATAACATTCAGTGATTCAGTTCCAAGTGTCAGTGTGTTTCTCGATATGGTTCCACTGCACTCTGGGGTGTAGCTGTCTCTATCTGTGACTATTCAATGATTTAGTTCCAATTTTCAGTAAGTTTCTGTTGGTGGTTCCACTGCATTCTGGGGTGTAGCTGCCTCTGTAAATATGACCATTCAGTGATTCAGGTCCAATTGTCAGTGTGTTTCTCTGGGTGGTTCCACTGCACTCTGGGATGTTGCTGCCTCTGTAACTGTGACCATTCAGTGATTCAGTTCCAATTGCCGGTGTGTTTCTCTGGGAGGTTACACTGCACTCTGGTGTATAGCTGCCTCTGTAACTGTGACCATTCAGTGATTCAGTTGCAATTGTGAGTTTTTTTCTCTGTGTAGTTCCACTGCACCCTGGGATGTAGCTGCCTCTGTAACTGCGACCATTCAGTGATTCAGATCATATTGTCAGTGTGTTTCTCTGGGTGGGTTCACTGCACTCTGGGGTGTAGCTGTCATTGTAACTGAGACCATTCAGTGATTTAGTTTCAATTGTCACTGTGTTTCACTGGGTAGGTTCACTGCAGTCTGGGGTGTAGCTGTCTCTGTAACTGTGACCATTCAGTGATTCAGTTCCAATTGTCAGTGTGTTTCTCTGGGTGGTTCCACTGCACTCTGGGCTGTATCTGCCTCTGTAACTTTCCATTCAGTGATTCAGTTCCAATTGACATTGCGTCACACTGTGTGGTTCCAGTGCCCTCTAGGGTGAGCAGCCTCTGTAATCGTGACCGTTCAGTGATTCAGTTCCAATTGTCAGTGTTTTTCTCTGGGTGGTTCCACTGCACTCTGGGGTGTAGCTGTCCCTGTAACTCTGACCATTCAGTGATTCAGTTCCAATTGGCTGTGTGTTTCTCTGGGTGGTTCCACTGCACTCTGGGCTGTGGCTGCCTCTGTAACTGTGTCCATTCAGTGATTCAGTTCCAATTGACAATGCGTTACACTTTGTGGTTCCAGTGCCCTCTGGGGTGAGCAGCCTCTGTAACTGTGACCGTTCAGTGATTCATTTCCAATTGTCAGTGTGTTTCTCTGGGTGGTTCCACTGCACTCTAGGGTGTAGCAGCCTCTCTTAGTATGCCATTTGGTTGAATCAGTTCCTTTTGATAGTCAGTTACTCTGGGTGGTTCCACTGCACTCTGGGGTGTAGCTGCCTCTGTAACTCTGACCATTCAGTGATTCAGTTCAAATTGTCAGTGTGTTTCCTAGGGTGGGTTCACTGCACTCTGGGGTGTAGCTGTCTGTGTAACTGATACCATTCAGTGATTCAGTTCCAAGTGTCAGTGTGTTTCTCTTTCTGGGTCCACTGCACTCTGTGGTGTAGCTGTCTCTATCTGTGACCATTCAATGATTTAGTTCCAATTGTCATTAATTTTCTGTGGGTGGTTCCACTGCACTCTGGGGTGTAGCTGCCTCCGTAAATATGACCATTCAGTGATTCAGTTCCAATTGTCAGTGTGTTTCTCTGGGTGGTTCCACTGCACTCTGGAACGTAGCTGCCTTTGTAACTGTGACCATTCAGTGATTCAGTTCCAATTGTCAGTGTGTTTCTCTGGGTAGTTCCACTGCACTCTGGGATATAGCAGCCTCTCTAACTAGGACCATTCAGTGAATCAGTTCCAATTGTCAGTATGTATCTCTGGGTGGTTACACTGCACTCTGGGGTGTACCTACCTCTGTAACTGTGACCATTCAGTGATTCAGTTCCAATTGTCAGTGTGTAACTCTAGGTGTTTCCACTGCACTCTGGGTTGTAGCTGTCTCTGTAACTGTGACCATTCAGTGATTCAGTTCCAATTGTCAGTGTGTTTCTCTGGGTGGTTCCACTGCACTCTGGGATGTAGCTCCCTCTGTAAATGTGACCATTCAGTGATTCAGTTCCAATTGTCAGTGTGTTCCTCTGGGTGGATCTACTGCACTCTGGGGTATAGCTGTCTCTCTAACTCTGACCATTCTGTGATTCAGTTCCAATCGTCAGTGTGTTTCTCTCGTTGATTACACTGCACTCTGGTGTGTAGCTGTCTCTGTAACTGTGATAATTCAGTGATTCCGTTCCAATAGTCAGCGTGTTTCTCTGGGTGGTTCCAGGGAACTCTGAGGTGTAGCTGTCTGTGTAACTGTGACAATTGAGTGATTCAGTTCCAATAGTCAGTGTGTTTCTCCGGCTGGTTCCACGGCACTCTGGGGTGTCGCTGTCTCTGTAACTGTGACCATTCAGTGATTCAGACCAAATTGTCAGTGTGTTTCTCTGGTTGGTTACACTGCACTCTGGGGTGTAGTTGGCTCTGTACCTGTGACCATTCAGTGATTCAGTTCCAATTGTCAATGTGTATCTCTGGGTGGTTCCACTGCACTCTGTGGTGTGGCTGCCTCTGTAACTGTGTCCATTCAGTGATTCAGTTCCAATTGACATTGCGTTACTCTGTGTGGTTCGAGTGCCCTCTGGGGTGTAGCAGCCACTGTAACTGTGAACATTCAGTGATTCAGTTCCAGTTGTCAGTGTGTTTCTCTGGGTGGTTCCATTGCACTCTGGGATACAGCTGCCTTTGTAACTGTGACCATTCAGTGATTCAGTTCCAATAGTCAGTGTGTTTCTCTGGGTGGTTCCACTGAACTCTGGGGTTTAGCTATCTCTGTAACTGAGACCATTCAGTGATTCAGTTTCAATTGTCAGTGTGTTTCTCTGGGTGGGTTCACTGCACTCTGGGGTGTAGCTGTCTGTGTAACTGATACCATTCATTGATTCAGTTCCAAGTGTCAGTGTGTTTCTCTTTCTGGGTCTACTGCACTCTGTGGTGTAGCTGTCTCTATCTGTGACCATTCAATGATTTAGTTCCAATTGTCAGTAGGTTTCTGTGGGTGGTTCCACTGCACTCTGGGGTGTAGCTGCCTCTGTAAATATGACCATTCAGTGATGCAGTTCTAATTGTCAGTGTGTTTCTCTGGGTGGTTCCACTGCACTATGGGATGTAGCAGCCACTCTAACTATGACCATTCAGTGAATCAGTTCCAATTGTCAGTGTGTATCTCTGGGTGGTTACACTGCACTCTTGGGTGTACCTGCCTCTGTAACTGTGACCATTCAGTGATTCAGTTCCAATAGTCAGTGTGTTTCTTTGAGTGTTTCCAGGGCACTCTGAGGTGCAGCTGTCTCTGTAACTGTGACAATTCAGTGATTCAGTTCCAATAGTCAGTGTGTTTCTCTGGCTGGTTCCACGGCACTCTGGGGTGTAGCTGTCTCTGTAACTATGACCATTCAGTGATTCAGTCCAAATTGTCAGTGTGTTTCTCTGGTTGGTTTCACTGCACTCTGGGGTGTAGTTGGCTCTGTACCTGTGACCATTCAGTGATTCAGTTCCAATTGTCAGTGTGTTTCTCTGGGTGGTTCCACTGCACTCTGGGGTGTGGCTGCCCCTGTAACTGTGTCCATTCAGTGATTCAGTTCCAATTGACATTGCGTTACTCTGTGTGGTTCGAGTGCCCTCTGGGCTGTAGCAGCCTCTGTAACTGTGAACATTCAGTGACTCAGTTCCAGTTGTCAGTGTGTATCTCTGGGTGGTTCCATTGCAATCTGGAATGTAGCTGCCTTTGTAACTGTGACCATTCAGTGATTCAGTTCCAATTGTCAGTGTGTTTCTCTGGGTGGTTCCACTGCTCTCTGCGGTGTAGCTGTCTCTAACTGTGTCCATTCAGTGATTCAGTTCCAATTGTCAGTGTGTTTCTCTATGTGGTTCCACTGCACTCTAGGGTGTAGCAGCCTCTCTAACTATGCCATTTGGGTGAATCAGTTCCTTTTGACAGTGAGTTTCTCTGGGTTGTTCTACTGCACTCTGGGGTGTAGCTGCCTCTGTAACTGTGACCATTTAGTGATTTAATTCCAATTGTCAGTGTGGTTCACTGGGTGGTTCCACTGCACTCTGGGGTGTAGCTGTCTCAGTAACTGAGACCATTCAGTGATTAAGTTCAAATTGCCAGTGTGTTTCTCTGGTTGGTTACACTGCACTCTTGGTGTAGCTGCCTCTGTAACTGTGACTATTCAGTGATTCAGTTCCAATTGTCAGTGTGTTTCTCTGGGTGGTTCCACTGCACTCTGGGGTGTAGCTGTCTCTAACTGTGTCCATTCAGTGATTCAGTTCCAATTGTCAGTGTGTTTCTCTGGGTGGTTCCACTGCACTCTAGGATGTAGCAGCCTCTCTAACTATGCCATTTGGGTGAATCAGTTCCTTTTGACAGTGAGTTTCTCTGGGTGGTTCCACTGCACTCTGGGGTGTAGCTGCCTCTGTAACTGTGTCCATTCAGTGATTCAGTTCCAATTGACATTGCGTTACACTGTGTGGTTCCAGTGCCCTCTGGGGTGAGCAGCCTCTTTAACTGTGACCGTTCAGTGATTCATTTCCAATTGTCAGTGTGTTTCTCTGGATGGTTCCACTGCACTCTGCGGTGTAGCTGTCTCTGTAACTGAGACCATATAGTGATTTTGTTTCAATTGTCAGTGTGTTTCTCTGGGTGGGTTCACTGCACTCTGGGGTGTAGCTGTCTCTATCTGTGACCATTCAATGATTTAGTTCCAATTGTCAGTAAGTTTCTGTGGGTGGTTCCACCGCACTCTGGGGTGTAGCAGCCTCTCTAACTATGACCATTCAGTGAATCAGTTCCAATTGTCAATGTGTTTCTCTGGGTGGTTACACTGCACTCTGGGGTGTACCTGCCTCTGTAACTGTGACCATTCAGTGATTCAGTTCCAATTGTCAGTGTGTATCTCTAGGTGGTTCCACTGCACTCTGGGGTGTAGCGGTCTCTGTAACTGTGACCATTCAGTGATTCAGTTCAAATTGTCAGTGTGTTTCTCTGCGAGGTTACACTGCACTCTGGGGTATAGCTGCCTCTGTAACTGTGACCATTAAGTGATTCAGTTAGAATTGTCAGTGTTTTTCTCTTGGTGGTTCCACTGCACTCTGTGGTGTGGCTGTCCCTGTATCTGTGACCATTCAGTGATGCATAGAACATGATGAATGGATGGATGGATGGTTGGAGGAATGGAGAAGGGAGGGAGGGAGGGAGGATGGGATGATGGAAGGATGGATGAATGGATGGATGGAAGGATGGAAGGATGGAAGAAATGAAGAATGGAAGGATGAATGAATGGATGTTTGTATGCATGGATGGATGGGTGGGTTGGTGGGAGAGTGGATGGGTTGGTGGGCGCATTGGTGGGTGGATGGGTGGATGGGTGGGTGGATCGTTGGATGGGTGGATGGGTGGATGGGTGGGTGGATGGGAGGATGGGTTGATGGATGGATGAGTGGATGGGTGGATGGGTGGGTGGGTGGATGGGTGGGTTGCTGGATGGGTGGATGGGTGGGTGGGTGGATGGGTGGGTGGTTGGATGAGTGGATGGGTAGGTGGGTGGGTGCATGGGTGGGTGGGTGGGTGGGTGGGTGGATGGATGGATGGGTGGCTGGGTAGGTGGGTGGGTGCATGGGTGGGTGGGTGGATGGGTGGATGGGTGGGTGGGTGGGTGGATGGGTGGATGGGTGGATGGATGGATGGGTGGATGGATGGGTGGATGGGTGGATGGGTGGGTGGGTGGATGGGTGGGTGGGTGGATGGGTGGGTGGATGGGTAGGTGGGTGGTGCATGGGCGGGTGGGTGGATGGGTGGATGGGTGGGTGGGTTTATGGGTGGATGGGTGGGTGGATGGGCGCGTCGGTGGATGGGTGGAAGGGTGGATGGGTGGGTGGGTGGATGGGTGGATGAATGGATGGGTGGGTGGGTGGATGGGTGGATGGGTGGAATGGTGGGTGGGTGGGTGGGTGGGTGGATGGCCGGGTGGGTGGATGGGTGGATGGGTGGATGGGTGTGTGGGTGAATGGGTGGATGGGTGGATGGGTGGGTGGGTGGATGGGTGGATGGGTGGATGGGTGCGTGGGTGGATGGGTGGTTGGGTGGGTGTTTGTGTGGGTGGGTGGGTGGGTGGGTGGGTGGGTGGATGGATTCTGTGCAATTTGAGATCTGTTTCTCCAAAAAATAAACTTTCCCAAAAATAAAAATAACTATCTGCAATGAAAAATTCCTTGGACATGACAGAGGGATTTTGACTCTGGATTTAACCCCAGACAGTATTTGGGTTGTGAGTGTTTGATGGACAGTGTAGATGAAGCTTTACTCTGAAACACTGGAATTTAGTCTCAGGGGTGATTTAATCAAATGCTTCAGAATAATAATTGATATTGTAAATCTCGTGTGTGTCTCAGTGTCAGCTCTGAAACATGTTCAGCCCAATCTCATCCTGTTTCTGTGTGTCTCTCGATCTCTCTCTCTGAAATTACCGAGTCCATTTCATAAATTACCACTGTCTAGATTTCAAAAGGGCTCCAGTGCATGTGAAACAGTTTGTGATACCCAAAGGTTATGAAAACTGCTTTAGAAATTTCTGTCCCCAAGCTGCTGTGAGGATGTTCAGAGTCAGTGTGTGACTTGGGTCACACACAGGCCAGGTACACCTCTCCAAGTTAAAGGTTGAGAATGGATCTCGCTCCATTTGAAAGTTGTACTGACCCAGCCTGTCTGACTTTGTGTCTGTGTGCGAGTTTGTGTTTGTGTATACACGTGTTTGTGTGTCTGGGGGGGGCGGAGTTGTGTGTGTGACTCTTTACGCGGCATGGTAGCACAGTGGTAGCACTGTGACTTCACAGCCCCAGGGTCCCGGGATCGATTCCCGGCTTGGGTCACTGTCTGTGCGGAGTCTGCACGTTCTTCCCGTGTCTGCGTGGGTTTCATCCGGGTGCTCCGGTTTCCTCCCACTGTCCAAAGACGTGCAGTTAGGTGAATTGGACATTCTGAATTCTCCCTCTGTGTACCCGAACAGGCGATGCTGTGTGGCGACTAGGGGATTTTCACAGGAACCTCATTTTCGTGTTCATGTAAGCCCACCTGTGACAATAATAGAGATTATTATACAGTGTAGTCTCACAGGCTCTCACCCTGGGTACATGGTAGTCAGAACTCCAAAAGGAATAATTGTAGTGACCACATCCACATGGTGGAATGTTGTATTAACTGGGACAAGAGCTTATAGTAGAAACAGTGACCGGGTCAACTGCAGTGATCACTGGGAAAGGAGCTAATGTGTTCTCAATAGCGATATGGATGAGAACAGTTATATACTACAGGCTAACATTCCCAATGACATTCTCTAATGCTGTAATATTTCAGACAGTGTGCACAGCAGCATTTACAGCTACTGATGCTGCCAGGAAATAAATTGATCCAGGAATTTGAACAGTGTTCGGTGGTGATGGGGTGAGGGGGGTGAGGGGGTGAGGGTGTTCGGTAGTTAGGGGGTGAGGGTGTTCGGTGTTGAGGGGGTAACAGGGTGAGGGGGGTCAGAGGGTGAAGGGGTGAGAGGGTTGAGGGGGTGAGGGGGTGAGGGTGAAGGGGTGAGTGGGTTGAGGGGGGTGAAGGGGTGAGGAGGGTGAATGGGTGAGGGGGTGAGAGGGTGAATGGTTGAGGGGGTGAGGGGGTTAGGGAGTTGAGGGGGTGAGCGACGTGAGGGGGTGAGGGAGGTGAAAACAGCACGGGAGGAGAGAGCCGGGAGATTTAAAAAGCGCGGGAGAGAGCCGGGAGAGTGCTGGGAGAGGTGAGTGCACAAATAGTGTGGCAGGTATGCCTTTAGTCACGGAGTGCTGATCGGAACAGAGTGCATCTGAGTTTAGGTGAGTGACTGAGTTCGGGTGAGTGGCTGTGTTTTTTGTTGGTGTTCGGGTTTATCCTTGAGGTTCTCTCAAGTGAATTAGGAAAAAAAATATTTAAATTAATTAACTAGTTGAATATGGCTGGACAGGTGATGTGCTGTTGCTGTATGATGATGGAACTGGTGGATCCCATTGAGACTGCCAGTGACCACATCTGCAGCAAGTGTTGGCTGCTCGAGGAACTTCGGCTCAGAATTGATGAGCTGGAGACCGAGCTGCGCACACTGCGGCACATCAGGGAGGGGGAACATTACCTGGACGCTGTTTCAGGAGGCAGTCACACCCGGTAGAATAAGTTCTGTTAATTCGGACAGTGGTCAGGGACAGAGTGGTTTGACTGCAAGGGAGGCAGGTAGGGGGATCCTTTTTTTAAGAGTTGAGGAGCCTCAGCCCTTGACCTTGTCCAACAGGTATGAGGTAATTGCTCCCTGTGTGGATGAGGAAGAGGGCTGTAGGGAGGATGCGTTGACTGACCACTGCACCGTGGTACAGGAAGCCATTCAAGAGGGGGGAGCAAAAAGACAAGTGGTAGTTGTTGGGGATTCTATAATTAGGGGGATTGATGGCATCCTTTGTAAACCAGATCGAGAGTCCCGCATGGTATGTTGCCTGCCCGGTGCCAGGGTGAGTGGCATCTCTGATCGGCTTGAAAGGATTTTGGAGAAGGAGGGGGAGGATCCAGTTGTTGTGGTCCACGTTGGAACTAACAACATAGGTAAGACTAGGAAAGAGGACCTGTTTGGGGAGTATCAAACACTGGGCACTAAATTAAAGAGTAGGTCCTCCAGGGTTATAATCTCTGGATTACTACCCGAGCCACGTGCTAATTGGCATAGGGTTGAGAAAATTAGAGAAGTTAACACGTGGCTAAAGGAGTGGTGCGGGAAAGAGGGATTCCATTTCATGGGGCATTGGCATCAGTACTGGGGCAGGAGGCACCTGTACCGTTGGGGCGGTCTTCACCTGAACCATTTTGGGACCAATGTTATAGCGAATAGGATAAATAGGTTAGTCACAAGGACTTTAAACTAGCAAGTTGGGGGAAGGGAAGTGTAAAGCTATGGACAGTATAATGGTTAATGGAGATCAAGGCAGCAGGTTACGTGACAGGTTATTATGTCGAGATATGGGTTCAAAGACAAGGAAAATTAGGAGAAAGGGTCAGAGGAATAATAAATTGCGAAAAGTTACTGATCAAGGTGTTAGGATTCATAACAAAGACATAAAAAAAGCATAAGTGTACTTTATCTGAATGCTCGTAGTATACGAAATAAGGTAAATGAGTTGATGGCGCAAATCATCGTGAATGACTATGATTTCGTGGCCATTACTGAAACATGGTTAAAGGATGGTCACGACTGGGAGTTAAATATCCAAGGGTATCAGACTATACGAAAGGATAGATTGGACGGTAAGGGCGGTGATGTAGCTTTGTTGTGTAAGGATGGCATCAGGGCAATAGTAAGGGATGATATTGGTGCTATGGCGGCCAAGGTTGAATCAATTTGTGTGGAAATCAGGAATAGTAAGGCGAAAAGGTCACTGATAGCGATTAAGAGCGAAAGTAACAGGGTAGTTATTATGGGAGACTTTAACTTTCCAAATATTGACTGGAAAATATATAGTTCGAGTACATTAGATGGGTCGTTTTTTGTACAATGTGTGCAGGAAGGTTTCCTGACACAATATGTTGACAGGCCAGCAAGAGGCGAGAACCACTTTGGATTTGGTTTTGGGTAATTAACCAGGCCAGCTGTTGGATTTGGAAGTAGGAGCGCACTTTGGGGACAGTGACCACAATTCGGTGACGTTTACGTTAGTGATGGAAAGGGATAAGTATACACCGCAGGGCTAGAGTTATAGCTGGGGGAAGGGCAATTATGATGCCACTAGACATGACTTGGGGGGGGGGATAACTTGGAGAAGTAGGCTGCAAATGTTGGGCACACTGGATAAGTGGAGCTTGTTCAAGGAACAGCTACTGCGTGTTCTTGATAAATACGTACCGGTCAGGCAGGGAGGAAGGCGTCGAGCGAGTGAACCGTGGTTTACCAAAGAAGTGGAATATCTTGTTAAGAGGAAGAAGGAGGCCTAGGTGAAGATGAGGTGTGAAGTTTCAGTCGGGGCGATTGATAGTTACAAGGTAGCGAGGAAGGATCTAAAGAGAGAGCTAAGACGAGCAAGGAGGGGACATGAGAAGTATTTGGCAGGTAGGATCAAGGAAAACCCAAAAGCTTTCAATAGGTATGTCAGGAATAAAAGAATGACTAGGGTAAGAGTAGGGCACGTCAAGGACAGGGATGGGAAGTTGTGTGAGGAGTCTGAAGAGATAGGCGAGATACTAAATGAATATTTTTCGTCAGTATTCACTCAGGAAAAAGATAATGTTGTGGAGGAGAATGCTGAGACCCAGGCTATTAGAATAGATGGCATTGAGGTACGTAGGGAAGAGGTGTTGGCAATTCTGGACAGGCTGAAAATAGATATGCCCCCGGGGCCTGATGGGATTTATCCAAGAATTCTCTGGGAAGCCATGGAAGAGATTGCTGGGCCTTTGGCTTTGATTTTTATGTCATCATTGGCAACAGGAATAGTGCCAGAGGACTGGAGGATAGCAAATGTGGTACCTTTGTTCAAAAAGGGGAGTAGAGACAACCCCGGCAACTATAGACCAGTGAGCCTCACGTCTGTTGTGCGTAAAGTCTTGGAGGGGATTATAAGAGACAAGATTTATAATCATCTAGATAGGAATAATATGATCAGGGATAGTCAGCATGGCTTTGTGAAGGGTAGGTCATGCCTCACAAACCTTATCGAGTTCTTTGAGAAGGTGAATGAACAGGTAGACGAGTGTAGAGCAGTTGATGTGGTGTATATGGATTTCAGTAAAGCGTTTGATGAGGTTCCCCACGGTAGGCTATTGCAGAAAATACGGAGGCTGGGGATTGAGGGTGATTTAGAGATGTGGATCTGAAATTGGCTAGCTTAAAGAAGACGGAGGGTGGTGGTTCATGGGAAATGTTTAGAATGGAGTTCAGTTACAAGTGGCGTACCACAAGGATCTGTTCTGGGGCCGTTGATGTTTGTCATTTTTATTAACGACCTCGAGGAAGGCGCAGAAGGATGGGTGAGTAAATTTGCAGACGACACTAAAGTCGGTGGTGTTGTCGACAGTGCGGAAGGATGTAGCAGGTTACAGAGGGACATAGATAAGCTGCAGAGCTGGGCTGAGAGGTGGCAAATTGAGTTTAATGTAGAGAAGTGTGAGGTGATTCACTTTGGAAGGAATAACAGGAATGTGGAATATTTGGCTAATGGTAAAGTTCTTGGAAGTGTGGATGAGCAGAGGGATCTAGGTGTCCATGTACATAGATCCCTGAAAGTTCCCACCCAGGTTGATAGGGTTGTGAAGAAGGCCTTTGGAGTGTTGGCCTTTATTGGTAGAGGGATTGAGTTCCGGAGTCATGAGGTCATGTTGCAGCTGTACAGAACTCTGGTATGGCCGCATTTGGAGTATTGCGTACAGTTCTGGTCACCGCATTATAGGAAGGACGTGGAAGCTTTGGAGCAGGTGCAGAGGAGATTTACCAGGATGTTGCCTGGTATTGAGGGAAAATCTTATGAGGAAAGGCTGATGGACTTGAGGTTGTTTTCGTTAGAGAGAAGAAGGTTAAGAGGAGACTTAATATAGGCATACAAAATGATCAGGGGGTTAGATAGGGTGGACAGTGAGAGCCTTCTCCCGCGGATGGAAATAGCTAGCACGAGGGGACATAGCTTTAAACTGAGGGGTAATAGATATAGGACAGAGGTCAGAGGTAGGTTCTTTACGCAAAGAATGGTGAGGCCGTGGAATGCCCTACCTGCAACAGTAGTGAACTCGCCAACATTGAGGGCATTTCAAAGTTGATTGGATAAGCATATGGATGATAATGGCATAGTGTAGGTTAGATGGCTTTTGTTTCGGTACAATATCGTGGGCCGAAGGGCCTGCACTGCGCTGTATCGTTCAATGTTCTATGATAGGAGTAGGCTATAGGCCACCAAATAGTAACAGGATGGTCGGGCAGGCAATAAGTAAAATGGTACAGAGGTTTTCAGTGGAGATTTTAATCTGCATATCGATTGGTTTAACTAGGTTGGTAAAGGCAGCCTTGAGGAGGCGTTGAAAGAATGTGCCCGGGATAATTTCCTGCAACAGTATGTAATGGAACCTATAAGGGAACAAGCGGTCCGAGATCTGGTCCTGTGTAATGAGGCAGGATTGATTCATGATCTCATAGTTCGGGATCCTCTTGGAAGGAGCGACCACAATATGGTGGAATTTAAAATACAGTTGGAGAATGACAAGGTAAAATCAAACACTAGTGTTTTGTGCTTAAACAAAGGCGATTACAATGGGATGAGAGAAGATCTAGCTAAGGTAGACTGGGAGCAAAGACTTCATGGCGAAGCAGTTGAGGAACAGTGGAGAACCTTCCGTGTGATGTTTCACAGTGTTCAGAAAAGGTTCATACCGACAAAAAAGAAAGACGGTAGAAAGGGGAAAAATCGACCGTGGATATCTAAGGAGGTGAGGTAGAGTATCAAATTGAAGGAAAAAACATACAAAGTGGCAAAAATTAGTGGGAGACTAGAGGACTGGGAAGTCTTTAGGGGACAACAGAAAGCTACTAAAAAAGCCATAAAGAAGAGTAAGGTAGACTATGAAAGTAAACTGGCTCAGAACATAAAAGCAGATCGTAAAAGCGTCTACAAATATATAAGACAAAAAAGAGTGGCTAAGGTAAATATTGGCCCTTTGGGAGATGAGAAGGGAGATTTAATAATAGGAGACGGGGGAATGGCTGAGGAGCTGAACAGGTTTTTTGGGTCAGTCTTCACAGTGGAGGACACAAATAACATGCCAGTGACTGATGGAAATAAGGATATGATAGGAGAGGACCTTGAGATGATTGTAATCACTAAGTAGGCAGTATTGGGCAAGCTAATGGGGCTAAAGATAGACAGGTCTCCTGGCCCTGATGGGATGCATCCCAGCGTGTTAAAAGAGATGGCTAGGACAATTGTAAACGCACTAGTGATAATTTATCAAAATTCACTAGACTCTGGTGTGGTCCCAGAGGATTGGAAAGTAGCAAACGTGACACCACTATTTAAAAAAGGATGTCGGCAGAAAGCGGGTAATTATAGGCCGGTAAGCTTAACTTCGGTTGTAGGGAAATTGCTGGAATCTATCATTAAGGAGGAAATAGCGGGGCACCTGGAGGGAAATTGGCCCATTGGGCAGACGCAGCATGGGTTCACAAAGGGTAGGTCGTGTCTGACTAATTTGGTAGAATTTTCTGAGGCCGTTACCAGTGCAGTAGATAACGGGGAGCCAATGGATGTGGTATATCTGGATTTCCAGAAAGCTTTTGACAAGGTGCCACACAAAAGGTTGCTGCATAAACTAAAGATGCATGTAATTGAGGGTAAAGTGGTAGAATGGGTAGAGGATTGGTTAACTAACAGAAAGCAGAGAGTGGGGATACATGGGTGTTTCTCTGGTTGGCAACCTGCAACTAGTGGGGTCCCTCAAGGATCAGTGTTGTGCCCGCAGTTGTTCACAATGTACATAGACGATTTGGAGTTGGGGACCAAGTGCAATGTGTCAAAGTTTGCAGACGACAGTAAGATGAGTGGTAAATCAAAAAGTGCAGAGGATACCGGAAGTCTGCAGAAGGATTTGGATAGGTTAGGCGAATGGGCTAGGGTCTGGCAGATGGAATTCTATGTTGCAAAGTGTGACGCTATCGATTTTGGGAGGAATAACAGCAGAATGGATTATTATTTAAACGGTAAATGTTAAAACATGCTGCTGTGCAGAGGGACCTGGGTGTGCTGGTGCACGAGTCGCAAAATGTTGGTGTGCAGGTGCAACAGGTGATTAAGAAGGCTGATCGAGTTTTGTCTTTCATTGCTAGAGGGATGGAGTTCAAGACTAGGAAGGTTATGCTGCAATTGTATAAGGTGGTGAGGCCTCATCTAGAGTGTTCTGTTCAGTTTTGGTCTCCTTACCTGAGAAAGGACATATTGGCACTGGTGGGAGTGCAGAGGAGATTCACTAGGCTGATCCCATAGTTGAGGGGATTAGATTATGACGAGAGGTTGAGTAGACTGGGACTGTCCTCATTGGAGTTAATAAGGGGGGATCTTATTGAAACAAAAAAATTATGAAGGGAATAGATTGGATAGATGCAGGCAGGTTGTTTCCACTGGTCGGGGAAAGCAGAACTAGGGGGTATAGCCTCAAAGTAAGGGGAAGTAGATTTAGGACCGAGTTTAGGAGGAACATCTTCACCCAAAGGGTTGTGAATCTGTGGAATTCCTTGCCCAGTGAAGCAGTTGAGGATCCTTCTTTAAATGTTTTTAAGAAAAAGATAGATACCTTTCTGAAGAATAAAGGGATTCGGGGATATGGTGTACGGGCCGGAGACTGGAGCTGAGTCCACAAAGATCAGCCATGATCTCATTGAATGGCGGAGCAGGCTCGAGGGGCCAGATGGCCTACTCCTGTTCCTCGTTCTTATGATTGATTCCACCTTTAAAATGACGAACAGGGGCAGCACGCTCGCGCGCTGGAGGGGCTGCTTAGCACAGGGCTAAATCGCTGGCTTTGAAAGCAGACCAAGGCAGACTAGCAGCACGGTTCAATTCCTGTTCCAGCCTCCCCGAACTGGCGCCGGAATGTGGCGACTAGGTGCTTTTCACAGTAACTTCATTTGATGCATAATTGTGACAATAAGCTATTTTTATTTCATTTCAGTGGTTTGCAAGGTTGCCGAGTTCTCAGGTTCAACCCCGGTTCTGGGTCACTGTGCGCTTGGAGCTTGCACATTCTCCCCGTTGTTGCATGGGTTTCTCCCCCAACAACGCGAATATGTGCAGGGTAGGTGGATTGGCCACGCAAATTGCCCCTTAATTGGAAAATGTGAATTGGGTACTCTATATACTTTTTTAAAGAATGGAGAACAGTTGATCCCAGGTCCCAGAAATTCAAAGCACCAATGCATTAAAAAGATCACTTTTACTGGATGTGAGAGTTGCTGGTAATGACTGAATTTATTGTCTTTCCCTAGTTGCCCTTCAGAAGGTGGTTGGTGAGCTGATTTCTTGAATCGTTGCAGACCCTGAGGTTTGGGTACACCCAACGTGCTTTCAGAGAGGAAGCTAAATGATTTTGCCCCGTTACCGTGAAGAAACGTTTAGATGGTTCCAAGTGGGAGTATTGAATGATTTGGAGGGAAATTCCAGTTTGTGATTTTCTGAAGTAGGGGCTTGCCTAATCCTTCAAAATGATAGTGGTCATAGGCCTGGAAGGTGCTGTCGAAGGAACAATTGCCAGAGGAGCTTTGTTGAGTTATTGCGCTGCAGTTTGGGATGGCTGTGGCGGAGGGATTGAATGCTTGTGGCAGGAGGAGCAATCAAGCGCACTGCTTGGTGCTAGATGCTTTCGAACTACCTGAGTGTTCTTGGAGATCTGGGAACAGCGTTTCACGTGGAAAAAAACTGGATTAATCAATTCGCCTGCGTAAACTATCTTGTTCCGAAATTTCAAAAAATGTATAATCGATAATCGTTAATGCTCTTTTCCTCCATTTAGGTAGTGAGTAATTGACAAAGTGTGATCGGTCAGTTATTGTACAGAGCTGGAATCGAACTTGGGATTCCGCAGTGTGAGAGCAGAAAGGAAACACGTGGCACAAGCCTCTTTTAAAAACAATGAATGCAACCTCTCAACAAAATACACCCACTTCTAATTATAAATGTGCCGCTGCTTTTATTTATGCAACACATGTTTTGGAAATAATAAAAAAGCCAGGCAGCTCCCACAGTAAGACAGGTTCAAACTTACAATTAAGTTGATGCTATGAAGTAACCAGTGAGCTAAAGCTGGTTTCAAGCATGGATACATTGAATATGAAGGATTACCGTGATCATACTCGCCGTGGTGGGTAGCATTGAGGGGAACTCCAGTGTGGTGGTGCATAACATCTCACAGCCAGACGTGACCAAATACTTAAAAGTGCGCGAAGTACCGACGGAGGACATTCATTCCGTTTAACCTCAGCGGCTCTTTAGATTAGCAGATCATTCAATCCCACTCGGCCGACCTTTCCCCAGAGGCATGAAATTGATTGCTGTCGTTTCTCGTATTGACATTTGAAAACCACTGTTGTATCTGCCTCCACCAACCTCAGAGACTGTGCAGACTAGATAACTGAACTGTATCCCCGAACATTGAATTAATTGATGGAAAAATGTAACTAAAAAATCTTATCGCGCAGTTATAATCATCTGCGAGTACTGTGGCAACTGGAACTGATAGCAAATGACAACATAGTGGAACGACCCGGCCACTCACTCCTGCCCCAACATTCAGTTTGATCGCAGCTGAGCTTCTGCCTCAATGTCATTTCCTGCCTGTTTCTCAAATCCTTTCAATCACTCAGGGACCATTGTCCATGAGAATGATAGAGGCAGACACCCATAGCAAAATTTCAAAATCACTTGGACATAGAGATAGAGTGCTCGAATCTGCAGCGTTACAGAGCTGGAAGATGGGATAGGGTCACAGAGTGCGAGAGGTTTACAGCATGGAAATAGGCCCTTCGGCCCAACTTATCCATGCCTGTGCATTCTTATGCATTCTCCCCATAACCCCTGATCCCTTTAATAAGACAAAATTGTGTGTCTCCTCTCCAACTTTAAACCTATACCCACTTGTTTTACACTCCCCTATCTTTGGGAAAATATGTTGAGGATGTACATTACCTCTGCCTTATTAACTTTATAGACCTCGAGAATTTCTCCCCTATGCCTCCTACACTCCAGGGGAAAATGTCCCAGCGTACCAAACGCACCTATAACTCAAACTATCAATTTACGGTAGCATCCTTGTAAAATGTTTCAGCACTATTTCTAGTTTAATAATATCATCTCTATAATAGTGAGACCAGAACTGTACACAGTATTCCAAGTGTAGACTTACTTATGTCTTGCACAACTTCAGCAAGGCGTCCAAACTCCTATATTCAATGTTCTGACCACGTGTCTGTATAACAGTAATGATGGGCACAGACACAGTAATGATGGAGCAAATACGCTCCTTTCGTGTTATGTAGTGCCAATTATTCTTCATGTTTGCAATGGTTCCACAAAGTAACAAAGTTGCAAACTATGTCTTACTGAACAGAAAATATGGTACAATATTCTGCTCAACTTAAACCTTCACCCGAAACCAAGAGATACAAAACAGAAACAGAACAAAGGAGAGTGTTAAAGAGAGAAAGGCGGAGAGAGTGTTTAAATCCATGATAGATTGCACAACACTCCGTTCCACCTTACTGCCGCAACCACATTGTTTCTGTTTCCTGGATTCATGCTGTTAGAAATACCTTAGATCCAGGTTCCTCTGAAGCAGAAGTTATATGATGAACTCTACCGGAATAATGGGAATCAGTTCATCCCATGTTCCAGAAATTCAAAGCAGCAATGCTATACAAAGTTCACTTTTCCGGGATTTGCGAGTTTCTGGTTCGGGCAGCATTTAATTCCCATCCCGAATTGCCCTTCAGTAGGTGGCGGTGAGCTGCCTTGTTCATCCGCTGCTGTCCGTGAGATGTGGGTACACCCAACCTGCTTTTAGGGAGTTCTTCTCCTTCAAGATGATAATGGTTGTGCGTTTGGAAGTTGATGTCTAAGGAACCTTGGTGAGTTACTGCAGTGCATTTTGGGATGGTAAACAGGGCTGCCACAGTGCGTTTGAGGTACAGGGATTGAATGTTTCTGGAAGGGGGAGCAATTAAGCGGGATACTTGGTCCAGGATGGTGTCGAACTACTTGAGTGCTTTTCGTGATATGTGGAATACTGTATCATGTACAAAACACAAAATGGATTATTACATTTGCCTGAGTAAATAATTGTTATAGGCCAGGATTAAGAAACTCCAAACAATGTTATGAAGTCCAACTGACCGACAATCTTTAGGTTGAATTTGGCTAGGATGAACACAAGAGCCTTCCCTTCAGGTGTGATTCAACAGTCTTCCTAAACACTTTAATCAGCACAAGCTTTATTTTAAGAACTTAGTTAACATATGTCTATAAAGAAACACAGCAAGCATTATTATCAATTACAATCATAACGACACCATATACCTACAGTAATCTATGTATAATACTGAATGAATTCCCATTTAACTGTTCCAAATCCAAAGCAAAATCCCATGAACGAAAAACCACATTTCAAGGGCGTGGCCCAGCACTCTGCCTTCTCACCTGAATAAGACTGACTTTTCCTGTGATTCTAATTTCGTCTCACAACCAGGTTTATAACCATTCCCGAGAGAAAACTATTTTTTTCTAATTTAGCAAAGCAGGTAACTATAATCAATGTTTTTTTTAACTGACTCAGATATTAACAGTGAAAATAGATAAACAGACCAAAACACTTCTTTTCTCTGTCTGAGTCCACAACAATCAAAATTGAAAGCGAAAGTAAAAACAACACACAGCCACAGCTCAGCTTCACCCACAAAATGACATCACTGAAGCCATGTGATGAGACAAAAACCTTTCTTAAAGGCACACTCCCACAACATAATCTCGTTTCTAAATGATAAAATCAGATAATCAATAAAGTAGATTTCGCTAATGCACGTTTCCTGCATTAAAGTTGTGAACAATGAATAAAGTTGTAAATGACAAAGTGTGAGAGAGAATATGGTGAACTGGTGTACGACAATAATCTTTCCCTCAATGTCAACAAAACGAAGGAGATTGTCATCGACTTCAGGAAGCGTAGTGGAGAACATGCCCCGGTCTACATCAATGGGAATTAAATACAAAGGCTTCAATCATTTAAGTGTCCAGATCAGCAACAACCTGTCCTGATTCCCTCATGCCGATACTATAGTTAAGAAAGCTTACCAAAGACTCTACTTTCTCAGAAGACTAAGGACATTTGGCATGTCAGCTACGACTCTCACCAACGCTTACAGATGCACTATATAATGCATTCTTCCTGGTTCTTTCACAGCTTGGTATGGATCCTGTTCTTCCCCAAGACCGCAGGGAACTACAAAATGTCGTGAATGTAGCCCAATCCATCACGCAAACCAGCCTCCCATCCATTGACTCGATCTTTAATTCCCGCTGCCTTAGAAAGGCAGCCAGCATAATTACGGACCCCACGCACCGCGGACATACCATCTTCCACTTTCTTCCGTCAGTAAAAATATACAAAAGTTTGAGGTCACTGTCATCAGACTTTTAAATGGACCTACCTTGTCTTAAGTTGATCTTTTCTCTACACCAGAGCTATAACTGTAACATTACATTCTGCAGTCGCTCCTTCCTTCCATATGTACGGTATGCGTTCTCTGTATAGCATGCAAGAAACAATTCTTTTCACTGTAGAGTAATAATGTGAGACTAATAAATCAAATCAAAGAGGTCAGTTATTGTGCAGAGCTAGAATCGAACTTGCCTTTCCTCAGGGAGAACCAGAAAGTAAACACGTGGCACAAGTCGCATTAAAAAATAATTGTAGTGCAACCTCTAAAAAATACACCTACTTCTAATTTAGAAATCTGGGTCTGCTTTTAATCGTTGCAAACACCTGTTTTGGAAATATTGAAAACGCCCGGCAGCGCTCACGGTGAGATAGGTTGGAACTTACAATTAAGTTGATGCTGTGAAGTAGCCAGTGAGCTAAAGCTGACGCTGGCTTCAGGCACGGATACAATGTATATAATGCAGGCATTGTCAAAGTGGCGTTGGGGACACGCAGGTGGGTCACGGGCGGGTGTCGGGAGTGTCACGGGACCAGCCGTTGCGGCGTTCATCAGTGCTCATGCGGCCCGGAGTGTTGGGACCTGAACCTGGGGTCAAAGTGCGATCGCGGATGGCGGCGGCTGAAGGCGCGGTGATCACTGATAATGAACAAGGCGATGATCTTGATCTTTTTGGCATCCCTAAACATTACTCAAGTGATCTGTAGAGAGTCTATACCCCTCATGGTCTCACCATGCACTGAACTGAACGTTTGGCAAGGGAAATAATGAGAGCCATTGGAATTCATCACATCGTCGCCCTCGAAGGATGGCTGAAAGTGTTTTGCTGCCCATTAAAACTACATTAAAACATTGAATCGATACAGTGACCAGTCAATCCCAATGACGGTTGACATCATCCGCTTGAAGAGTTCCTGTAATGATCACTGAACAGGGGAGATATTCAGGGTTTACGAACTGAGATCCGAATTCCACACTTTCCTCCTGGAGAAATTGTCCTCTCTGCTGATTCGTTTGCTGATGAAATTTGGAGGCTAACTATCATCTTTTCAATTCTAAATGAACTTAACCTCAAATAGCAAGAGAAGGATGGTGATTGCTTTCGACAATGTGAAGAAATCGCAGCTTTCCAAAACCCATTGAAAGTTTGGAATTGCGAGTGCAAAGCCAAAATCACCAGATGTCCCCCACACTGCCCTGGGACATCAAAGAGAACAGCATTAGTAAGGAAAGTGTAGATGGACTGGATAGACTGACTCCAAATGAAGCTGACTGAACTTCTGCGCCTCAGTTTTGACAGCGTATTAAAATCACGGCACGAGTCAATCAAACTGTCAGCATTTTGGAGTCGTGTCTCCGAGGAGTATCCGGAGCTGAGAAAAACAAGCATTTTGTTGCTTTTGCCCTTCACAACGACCTCCGTGTACGAGGTTGGATTTTCCGTCCTCACTAAGATGAAGACGCACAAAGGACCCGGCTGAATCCTGCACCCGATATGTACATAGCCCTCTCCCCCTGTGAACCTGCTTGTAGTGAGATTGTGAGGACCAAGCAGGCTCAGCTGTCGCATTAAAGGGAAGCAAAAATGTTGGGTCCCGAAGGTTGGTCGTTTGCTAAAAATGAGTCCATGTAAAAAAGTTTGAAAAACAGTTAAGAAGGCAAATGCAATGTTAGCATTCATGTCAACAGGGCTAGAATAAGACCAGTGATGTACTTCTGAGGCTGTATAAGGCCCCATTTTGAGTACTGTGAGCAGATTTGGGCATATCTAAGGAGTGCTGGCCTTGGAAACGGTCCAGAGGAGGTTCACAAGACTGATCCCTGGAATGAAGAACTTGTCGTAGGAGGAACGTTTGAGGACTCTGGGTCTGTACTCGTTGGAGTTTAGAAGGATGAAAGGTGATCTCATTGAAACGTACAAGATACTGCGAGGACTGGATAGAGTGGACGTGGAGAGGACGTTTCCACTTGTAGGAAAAACTAGAACCAGAGGACACCATCTCAGATTGAAGGGACGATCCTTTAAAACAGAGATAGCGAGGGTTTTTTTCACCGAGAGGGTCGTGAATCTGTGGAACTCTTTGCTGCAGAAGGCTGCGGGGCCAATTCACTGACTGCCTTTAAGGCAGAGATAGATAGATTCTTGTTTAATAAGGGGATCAGTGGTTATGAGGAGAAGTCAGGAGAATAGGGATGAGAAAACTATCAACCATGATTGAATGGCGGAGCAGATTTGATGGGCCGAGTGGCCTAATTCTGCTACAATATCTTATGGCCTCATTACCGTGATCATACTCACGTGGTGGGTAACATTGAGGGGAAACCCCAGGTGTTGGTCCATACCATTTCACAGCCAGGCGACACCAAACAACTTAAAAGTGC
Organism: Scyliorhinus torazame; assembly: GCF_047496885.1. Lineage (NCBI taxonomy): Eukaryota > Metazoa > Chordata > Chondrichthyes > Carcharhiniformes > Scyliorhinidae > Scyliorhinus > Scyliorhinus torazame. The sequence continues at coordinate 741,087 of NW_027307806.1, read as the reverse complement.
TTGACGTGGCGACGGAGGACATTCATTCCGTATGACCTCAGCGACAATATGGATTAGCAGATCATTCAATCACATTCGACCGCCTTTCCCCAGAGGGATGCATTTGATTCTTGTCACTCCCATTCCCTTATGAAACCGCAGTTGTATCTGCCTCCACCGAAATCCCAGGCCGTGCAGACCAGATCAGAACCACTGGCTGTGGGAATCGGTTAGTAGTTCCCCGTTCGGGATGCTGGGATACGCTGGGGCTGCGTTATTGGATATAAAAGGTGAAGATGTGAGATCCGTTCGACACATCTCAAATTACGTTAGGTCCGCATAATGTGGCTCTAAATGAACTGTATCCAAGAATATAGAAAGAACTCTTGGATGGAACTTAGAAATCTTATCTTGCAGCCATATCCATCAGCAAGTAATGTGACAACTGGAACTGATAACCAATGACAACATGGGGAGACTGCACGGCCACTGACTCCTCTTCCACCATTCAATTTGATCATAGCTGAGCTTCTGCCTGAATGTCATTTCCTACCTGTTCCTCAGATCCTTTCATTCTCTTAAAGATCATTGTCCATTAAAATAATGGATGGCGACACCCACAGCAACATTTCAAACCGATTTGGCCAGACAGAGGATGTGCTCGAATCTGCTGCATTCCAGAGATGGAAGGTGGGATAGAGTCATACAGGTTTGCAGCATAGAAACAGACCCGTAGGTTCAACTTGCAAATGTCGCTCAGTTTTTACCAGTACGCCTGTCCTAATTGCCCTCATTTCGCCCATATCCCGCTGTACTCATCTTACCCATATAACCATCAAAACGCTGTTTAAAAAGCAAAATTGTAACCGCCTCGATTACTGCGAATTACAGATCGTTCCAGACACTCATCGCCTTCAGTGTGAACAAATTGCCCTCTCTACACTTTTGTATCTCTCCCGTCTCACCTTAAACCTATTCCCTCTAGTTGTCGACTCCCTACCTCTGGGAGAAAAGTGTTGTCTATGTACCTCATCTATGCGCTTCATTATTTTATAGACCTCTATAATTTCAACCCTAAAACTCCAAAGATCCACCAGGAAAAAGACCCATTCGATTCAGTCTTTCCTGACAACTCAAACCATTAAGTACCGCTAGCACAATTCTATATCTTTTCTGCCCTTTTACTGGTTTAATAATGTCGTTTCTCTAACAGAACTTTACACCGTATTCCAAATGTGACCTTACTTATGTCGTTTAAAACTTCAACAAGACGTCCCAACTCCTGTATTCAATGTCCAACCATGTGCCTGTATCACAGTAATGAGGGGCACATACACAGTAATGATGGAGCATTTCAGTGTTGTGAAATTCCAAGTACACTTCATGTTTGCAGTGGTTCCAAAAAACAACAAAGTCACAGAATGTGTCTGACTGGAACAATATGTCGAAGAATATTCTGCTCAGGGGAACTGCAGAAAATCAAACCTTCACCCGATACCAAGAGAAAGAAAACAGAAACAGAAACAGAACGAAGGAGAGTGTTAAAGAGAGCAAGGGGGAGAGCGTTTGAAGCCAGGTTAGATTGCACCCCAAACCCTTCCACTATACTGCATCAAGCACTTTGTTTCTGTGTACCAGGAGTCCTGTTGTTAGAAATACCTTAGACCCAGGTTCCTCTGAAGCAGACGTAACATGATGCACTCCACCGGAAGAATTGTGAACAGTTCATAATAATAATAGCAATCGCTTATTGTCACAAGTAGGATTCAATGAAGTTCCTGTGAAAAACGCCTAATTGTCACATTCCGGCGCCTGTTCGAGGAGGCCGGTTCCGGAATTGAAGCCGCGCTGCTCACATTGTTCTGCATTAGAAGCCAGCTGTTTAGCCCACTGTGCTAAACCAGTTCCAGAAATTCAAAGCATTAAAGAGATCACTGTTATGGGATTTGCGAGTTGCTGGTTCGGGCAGTATTTAATTCCCATCTCTAGTTCTTCTCGAGAAGGAGGTGGTGAGCTGCCTTCTTGAACCGCTGAATCCATGAGGTGCAGGTACACCCACCGTGCTTTTAGGGAGGGAGTTTCAGGAATTTTTCCCGGTGCCGTGAAGGAACGATTCTATGATTCCAAGTGGGAGTTGTGTGTGACTTGAGGGAAGACCTCCACCTACGGCCTTTTGTTGTCCTTCCAATGGATAGTGGTTGTGGATTTGGAAGGTGCTGGCTCAGGAACCTTAATTTGCAGTGCATTTTGGGATGGATTGCAGCGCTGCCACTGTGCGTCCGCGGTGGAGGGAGTCAATGTTTCTGGAGTGAGCGCAATCAGGCGGGGTGCTTGATCCTGGGTGGTTCCGAATGTCTTGAGTGTTCTTGCAGATATGGGGTAGAGTGTGTCACGTGAAAAACACAAAATGGATTCAATAATTTGCTTGAGTAAACATCCTCTTTTTCAAATCAAAAATGAGATAATCCATAAAGAAGGTATTCTTAATGCACATTTCCTCCATTTAAGTGGTGAACAATTGACAAAGTGCAATAAATAACTCCTCAGGGAATCTTCTTAATCCAAACAAAATTGCATTCGCCCAAGCTTTTACAATGCCAAATTGCATTTCACCTAAGATTTTTCTTTCTCCATGACTGCAGCAGTCGCGCACACCCTGGAACCCAGGCTCTTGGTTATTGGGCAGAGCTGGATTAGATTGGAATGGTTTATTGTCACCTGCTCCGGGGTACAGTGATTAGCATTGTTCTGCGTACAGTTCACACAGATTATTCCGGAAATGAAAAGAAAATACATCGGGTAAACATAAAATACACCATGTAAATATATAGACACTGGCATCGGGTGAGCACGCAGGTGTAGTACTACGCAGTAGAGAAGCGTGCGAATAGATCAGACCAGTCCATAAGAGGTTCGTTTAGGAGTCTGGTAACAGCGGGTAAGAAGCTGTTTTTGAGTCTGTTCGTGCGTGTTCTCAAACTTTTGTACCTCCTGCCCGATGGAAGAGGTTGGAAGAGTGAGTAAACCGGATGTTAGGGGTATCTGATTCTGCTGCCCGCTTTCCCAAGGCAGCGGTAGGTGTAGACAGAGTAAATGGACGGGAGGCGGGTTCGCGTGATGGACTGGATGTGTTCACGACTGTTTGTAGTTTCTTACGTTCTTACGACGAGTAGGTGATATAGCAGGCTAGATAGGATGCTTTCTATGGTGCACTTACTAAAATCGATAAGAGTCAGTGTGGACATGCCGAATTTTCTTAGTTTCCTGAGGACGTATAGGCGCTGCAGTGCTTTCTTGGTCTGAGCGTCGACCAAGGACATATGATCTGTATGTGCACACCTAATAATTTGAAGCTGTAAACCATCTCCACCACGGCTTCGTTGATGCAGAGAGCTGTGTATAAAATACTTCACTTCCTGAAGTCAATGACCAGCTCTTCAGTTTTGCTGACATTGAGGGTGAGATTATTGTCGTTAAACCACACCACTGGGTTCTCCATCTCCGTCCAGTATTCTGGCTCATCGCTGTTCGAGATCCTACCCAGTATAGCTGTATGGTCAGCAATCTTGTCTGGCACTGTTTACACAGACTGACTCTTTTTACAGCAGGTTGCGGTTCACACAAACACTGTTTACAGTACGCACTGTTTGCATATACTATTTATAGCAGGTACGGTTTATATAAACACTGTTTACTGTATGGCACTGTTTACGTCGACTTTAGAGCAGTGTACGGTTTACATACACACTGTTTACTGCAGTACGCTGTTTACATAGACTATGTTTACAACAGTGGTACGGTTCCCATAAACAATGTTTACTGCAGGTCCAGTAAACATAGACTCTGCTTACAGCAATGTCCGGTTTAAATATTGTTTACTGTAGGGCACTGTTTAAATTGACTATGTTTACATTAGGCACTGTTTACATAGACTGTTTAAAACAGTGTACGGTTTACATTAACGCTGTTTACAGCAGGCCACTGCTTACATAGACTATTTACAGCAGTGTACGGTTTACATAAACAATGTTTACTGCAGGGAACTGTTTGCATAGACTATTTACAGCAGTGTACGGTTTACATAAAGACTGTTAACTATCCGGCACTGTTTATATAGCCTGTTTACAACAGGGCACTGTTTTCTAGACTGTTTCCAGTGTATACCGTTTATATAAACACTGTTTACTGTTGTGCTATATTTACATAGACTCTGTTTTCAGTAGTGTACGGTTTACTTAAACACTGATAACTGTAGGTCACTGTATACAGAGACTATTTACAGCAGTGTACGGTTTACAATAAGATTGTTTACTGTACGGCACTGTTTCCATAGTCTCCGTTTGCAGAAATGTCCGGTTTAAGTATACTGTTTAATGCAGGACACTGTTTAAATAGACTATATAAACTACAGGGCACATGTACAAAGATTGTTTGCAGTAGCGTACGGTTTACATAAACATTGTTTCCAGTAGCGCCCTGTTAGGATGACTGTTTAGTGTAGGGCACTGTTTACATAGACTCTTTTACAGCAGTGTATGGTGTACTTTCACCCTGTTTTCTGTAGGGCACTGTTTACATAGACTATGTTACTGTAGGGCACAGTTTAAATATTGTTTACTTTAGTGCACTGTGTACATAGTCTTTGTTTATAACAGTGTACATTTTACATATGCACGGTTTACTTCAGGGCACTGTTTGCACAGACTCTGTTTACAGTAGTGTACAGTTTGCTTTCACTCTGTTTACTGCAGGGCCCTGTTTACGTAGACTCTGTTTACAGCAGTGTACCGTTTACATATACACTGTTTAGTGTAGTCCTCTGATTACTCAGACATTGTTTACAGCAGAGTACGATTTACAGAAACACTGTTTACTGGAGGGCACTGATTACATAGACTCTTTTTACAGCAGTGTACGGTTTACATTAACACGTTTTACTAGAAGGCATATTTCACAAAGGGTCTGTTTACTTTAATGTAAGGATTACTTTCACTCTGTTTACTGTATGGTGCTTTTTAAATACTGTTTACTGGAGGGCACTTTTACACAGGCTGTTTCCAGTAGTGTACGATTTAATTTCTCTGTTTACTGTAAGGCACTGTTTTCACCGACTTTCCTTCCAGCAGTGTACATTTTACATACACACTGTTTCCTGTTGGCACTGTTTACATAGACTGTTTACTGTAGGCCATTGCTTAAATACTGGTTACTGTTTGGCACATTTTATATAGACTCTGTTTACTGTATGGCAGTGTTTAAACACTGTTTACTGTAGGGCATTGTTTGCGTAGACCCTTTTTAAAGCAGTTACGATTTACATAAACACTGTTTACTGGAGGGCACTGTTTACAATGACTCTTATTACAGCAGGGTACGGTTTTTAAAAACTGTTAACAGTAAGGCACTCTTCACATAGACTCTGCTGACAGCACTGAATGGTTTACATTGACGCTGTTGATTGCCGGGCACTGTTTACATAGAGTCTGTTTTCCAGCAGAGTGCGGTTTACGTTGGCAGTGTTTACTGTAGGGCGTTGTTTACATAGACGCGGTTTGCAGTTGCGTCCGGTTTGCATTAACACTGTTTACAGTAGGACACTGTTTAATAGACTCTGTTTACAGCAGTGTACGGTTCACATAAACACTGTTTATTGTAGGGTACTGTTTACATTCACTCTGTTTACAGCAGTGTACATTTTACATACACACTGTTTACAGTAGGACACTGTTTAATAGACTCTGTTTACAGCAGTGTACGGTTCCTATAAACACTGTTTATTGTAGGGCACTGTTTACATTCACTCTGTTTACAGCAGTGTACATTTTACATAAACACTGTTTATAGTAGGACACTGTTTAATAGACTCTGTTTACAGCAGTGTACGGTTTACATAAATACTATTTACTGAAGGGGACTGTGAGATAGACTCTGTTTACAGCAGGCTACGGCTTATATAAACACTTTTTACTGCAGGTAACTGTTTTCATGGACTCTGATTACAGCAGCGCATGGTTAACTTTCACTCTGTTTATTGTAGACCATGTTTACATAGACCATGTTTACTGTATTGTACGGTTTACGCAAAAACTGTTTACAGTAGGGCACTGTTTACCTAGACTCTGTTTACAGTAGTGTATGGTGTACTTTAACTCTGTTTACTGTAAGGCACTGTTTACATAGACTCTATTTACAGGAGTGTACGGTTTACTATTGGGCACTGTTACATAGACTCTATTTAGAGCTGACATAAACACTATTTACTGTAGGGAACTGTTTACATGGACTTTGTTTACAGCAGTATATATTTTAAATAAACTGTTTACTGTAGAGCACCGTGTATATAGAATCTGTTTCCAGCAGTATACCGTTTACTTAAACACTGTTTGCTGCAGTGCTATATTTACAAAGACTCTGTTTACATTGACTCTATTTAGAGCTGATATTGCTGACATAAACACTATTTACTGTAGGGAACTGTTTACATAGACTCTGTTTACAGCAGTGCATGGTTCTCTTTCTCTCTGTTTACTCGAGGGCACTGTTTACATAGACGAGGTTTTCCGTATTGTATGGTTTACGTAACCACTGTTTATTGGGGGGCACTGTTTAAATAGACCATGTTTACAGCAGTATATATTTTAAATAAACTGTTTAATGTAGAGCACCGTTTATATAGAATCTGTTTCCAGCAGTATACCGTTTACATAAACACCGTTTGCTGCAGTGCAATATTTACAAAGACTCTGTTTACAGTAGTGTATGATTTACATTAACATTGTTTCCTATAAAGCACTGTGTACATAGACTCTGTTTGCAGTATTGTACGGTTTACATAAGTATTGTTGACAGTTGCGCACTGTTTACATACACTGTTTAGCGTAGGGAACTGTTTACATTTGTCACTGTTTACAGCAGTGTACGATTTACATAAACACTGCTTACTGTCGGGCACTGTTTACACAAACACTGCCTACTGTAGTGCACTCTTTACACATACTCTTATTACAGCAGGTTACGGTTTTCAAAAACGTTTTACTGTAGGGCACTGTTTACATAGACTCCACGGACAGCAGTGCATGGTTTTCACAGACACTGTTTACTGCGGGACACTGTTTACATAGACTCTGTTTACAGCAGAGTACGGTTTCCGTCGGCCTTGTTTACTGTAAGGCGCTGTTGACATAAACGCTGTTTGCCGCGGTGCCCGGTTTACATTAGCTGTTTACTGCAGGGCAATGTTTACATGGACTTTGTTTAGAGCAGTATATGATTTAATAAACTCTGTTTAATTTAGGGTATTGTTCACATCGAGTTTCTTTTACAGTGGTGTACGGTTCACATAAATAATGGTTGTTGTAGGGTACTGTTTACATTCACTCTGTTTACAGTAGTTTACATTTTACATAAAACACTTTTTACAGAAGGACACAATTTACATATACTCTCTTTACAGCACTGTACAGTTTACACGAACAATATTTACTGGAAGGCACTGTTTACATAGACTGTTTACAGTAGTGAAGAGTTTACATAAAGACTATATACTGAAGGGGGCGGTGAGCTCGTATTTGAGACAGTTCTATAAACATTCCATTATCAATGCGATGTATTACTGCTCCTAATTTGCAGAGTGTCTGTCTGCCTAATAGGGTCAGGTGTCGCCAGTTCCGGTTCATTCTTCCTGGGAGTTAAACGCTTCTTGGCCCCTTGCACGATAGCCTCTTTCCCTGTATTTCCAACCAGTGTTCGAGGGACTCATTTCCTTCGCTCAAATGATTATCATTATTGGGAACCCAGCCCCCTTTTATGCCGGGTGGGATCCCATACTTCAAAGCAAAGATGCACCATAAGAGTATTTTAGTAGCAGCAAAACATTCCCTGGGAGGGGCTATGAATAGCACACATTTTAGTCCATTTCCAATGATTGATTTTATAGGCATTAGCTATTCTTAGAGACGTATATTTTCTCTTTGTCAATTCAGAAAAGATCAACTGTCTGCTGAAATGGTTAATGTTTCCTGCAGAATCTAAGGGGCAGAGAACTTGGCATGATGCCATTTACGTTTTTTCACGTAATCTAAAACTTAGTCATATTCAATTACTTTTATTCGTAAAGGCACTTTCTTTCTTTTAAACTGATCGTAATTTCCAATGTTTCCGTTCATTCGAGAAATCTCAACAAAAATCACTCAATTTATAATCTCTGACTCACAAAGACAGACGATAAAAAATACAACCCACTTCATGCTTTGACTAAAATCAATTGGTTCGACAAAACACACAGATTCTCACAGCTCACAAATATCACAGTTAACCGTTAGCCTTATCTCACGGCTACAGACAAATCTCGTTTTTAACTTAATCTTCTATTTACTTTTACTCCCCTGTTTTTTTATTCCGAAAGGGGGTCAGCTTCATTAGATTCCTATGCGGGACATATAGGTTTACCAACCTCATTCCGGTGCTTCACGATTGTTTATTTTTTTATTTATTTCAGTCTCTAAGGCACCTTTTTCTTCCCATGCAGCTCTCATTAATTTATTAACTAAGATAACTCTCCGAGCATGAGTCACTGGCCAGTAATTAAGGCTGCCGAGCCGCAGACCCCCCCCCCCCCCCACTTTCAGCTGGGGTCGAGCTGTAGCTCTCTCCCTTTCAGCTGAGAGAGTCCTGTTTAGAGATTCGTTTCGGGGTTCACGTCCCGTTAAATTCAGGAAACTGCACCGACTGCGCCAATTTGTCGTGAAAATCATAATGAAGACAAATTCCTCGAGGTTCGATTTAAGGAAATTTATTTACATAAATATACTTGTGGCGAGAGAGTGTTTCAGCTGCAAAGCCAAGGCACTGCACTCTGAGTTCTGCCGTCAAAAACCATTATATTTATAGGCTGAAATAAACAAATTTGAAGAGATAAAGCTTGGGAACATACGCAAGACGAAATATGAATGTTTTGCCCTTGGTTTAAAAACAATTCGAGTCCGCGTTTTGTTGTCCTTCGGAAGAACAACTTATTATCATAACAAGGCCAGTACCACATACTAAGCAGTATTTGGTTTACATTACTTGACCTCCTTATTTTCGCTCAAAAGCAGTGGTAAAATATAGTTAATATTCCCAGCATGCTTCTAAATTGGTAACTCATTCACTTCCTTCCACACTTACCGACACACAAAGAGTTAAGTTTCTCCCAGCTGCTGCTAATTGGAGCAGTTTCCTTCCCAGCCAATCAGGTCACTGCTTTGCTGTGATGTCACTCTTCAAGGTAAGTTTTTAAAGAGGAAAACGTACCTTCCCGACAGACCCCTGGCCACTGCTCCCGCCGAAAATCTGAAGGCTGCTTCTCCGGCAGCTGTGTCCCCGCCGCTCTCCTCGCGTTCTTTTATCCTCGCTCCCCGCTCCCCTCCTCGTGCCCTTTTATCCTGTGTCTCCGCCGCTCTCCTCGTGCTCTTTTATCCTGTGTCCGCGCCCCTCTCCTCGCGCTCTTTCACTGTGTACCCGCCGCTGTCCTCGTGCTCTTTCACTGAGTCCCCGCCACTCTCCTCGCGCTCTTTCACTGAGTCCCCGCCACTTTCCTCGCGCTCTTTCACTGTGTCCCCGCCGCTCTCCTCGCGCTCTTTCACTGAGACCCCGCCGCTCTCCTCGCGCTCTTTCACTGAGTCCCCGCCGCTCTCCTCGCGCTCTTTCACTGAGTCCCCGCCGCTCTCCTCGCGCTCTTTCACTGTATACCCGCCGCTCTCCTCGTGCTCTTTCACTGAGTCCCCGCCACTCTCCTCGCGCTCTTTCACTGAGTCCCCGCCGCTCTACTCGCGCTCTTTCACTGAGTCCCCGCCACTTTCCTCGCGCTCTTTCACTGTGTCCCCGCCGCTCTCCTCGCGCTCTTTCACTGAGTCCCCGCCGCTCTCCTCGCGCTCTTTCACTGAGTCCCCGCCACTTTCCTCGCGCTCTTTCACTGAGTCCCCGCCGCTCTCCTCGCGCTCTTTCTCTGAGTCCCCGCCGCTCTCCTCGCGCTCTTTCTCTGAGTCCCCGCCGCTCTCCTCGCGCTCTTTCACTGAGTCCCCGCCGCTCTCCTCACGCTCTGTCACTGAGTCTCCGCCGCTCTACTCGCGCTCTTTCACTGTGTCCCCGCCGCTCTCCTCGCGCTCTTTCACTGAGTCCCCGCCACTTTCCTCGCACTCTTTCACTGAGTCCCCGCCGCTCTCCTCGCGTTCTTTCACTGAGTCCCCGCCACTTTCCTCGCACTCTTTCACTGAGTCCCCGCCGCTCTCCTCGCGCTCTTTCTCTGAGTCCCCACCGCTCTCCTCGCGCTCTTTCACTGTTTCCCGCCGCTCTCCTCGCGCTCTTTCACTGAGTCTTCGCCGCTCTCCTCGGGCTCTTTCTCTGAGTCCCCACCGCTCTCCTCGCGCTCTTTCACTGTGTCCCCGCCGCTCTCCTCGCGCTCTTTCACTGAGTCCCCGCTGCTCTCCTCGCGCTCGTTCCCTGAGTCTCCGACGCTCTCCTCGCGCTCTTTCACTGAGTCTCCGCCGCTCTCCTCGCGCTCTTTCACTGAGTCCCCGCCGCTCTCCTCGCGCTCGTTCCCTGAGTCTCCGACGCTCTCCTCGCGCTCTTTCACTGTGTCCCCGCCCCTCTCCTCGCGCTATTCACTGTGTCTCCGCCGCTCTCCTCGCGCTCTTTCACTGAGTCTCCGCCGCTCTCCTCGCGCTCGTTCCCTGAGTCTCCGCCGCTCTGCTCGCGCTCTTTCACTGTGTCCCCGCCGCTCGCCTCGCGATCTTTCACTGCAGGCTGTGACGTCACGGTTCAACTTCTTTCCACTTCTACCTGCCCTCGAGTCTCCCTCCTGATATTTACTCGGCTGGGATCCTTACAGTGATTGTCTTTTTTTCGGTTAGAGGAGGAGGTAGGGAGGGAAACACTGAAGAATTGACTCGGGTTAACTGTCACTCGACAACAGCTTCTCCACAAACCACCTTCAAAGTGTACAGAGCTGGAATCGAACTTGGGTTTCCGCAGTGTGAGATCAGAAAGTAAACACGTGGCACAAGCCCCTTTTTAAAACAGATCAACGCAACCTCGAAACAAAATACACCTACTTCTAATTATAAATGTGCTGCTGCTTTTATTTAAGCAACACATGTTTTGGGAATATTAAAAACGCCAGGCAGCGCCCACGGTGAGACAGGTCCGAACTTACAATTAAGTTGATGCTGTGAAGTAACCAGTGAGCTAAAGCTGACGCTGGCTTTGAACATGGACACATTGTATATAAATGATTACCGTGATCATACTCGCCGTGGTGGGTAACATTGATGGGAAACTCCAGTTGTTGGTGCACATCATCTCACAGCCAGACGTGACCAAAAACATAAAAGTGCGTGAAGTACCGACAGAGCACATTTATTCCGTTTAACCTCAGCGGCTCTTTAGATTAGCGGTTCATTCAATCCCACTCGATCGACCTTTCCCAAGAGGCATGCATTTGATTCCTGTCATTTCTCGCATTGACATTTGAAAGCCACTGTTGTATCAGCCTCCACCAATCTCACAGGCAGTGCAGACTAGATAACTGAACTGTATCCCAGAACATTAAAATAATTATTCGAAAGATATAACTTAAAAATCTTATCTCGCAGTTATATTCACCTGCGAGCTGCGAGAGCTGTGGCAACTGGAACTGATAGCAAATTACAACAGTGCCACTCACTCCTGCCCCAACGTTAAGTTTGATCACAGCTGAGCTTCTGCCTCAATGTCATTTCCTGCCTGTACCTCAGATACTTTCATTCCCTCAAAGTTCACTGTCGATAAGAAAAATGGAGGCAGACACCCACAGTAAAATTTCAAACCGATTTGGACATATAGATGGAGTTCTCGAATCTGCAGCGTCACAGATCTGGAAGGTGGGACAGGTCATAGGGTCATCGAAGTTTACAGCATGGAAATAGACCCTTCCGCCTAACTTGTTCATGCCTCCCAGTTTTTACTGCACAAAGCCTGTCCAATTGCCCACAATTGGTCATATCCCTCTGTACCCACCTTCTCCATATAATTATCTAAATGATTTTTAAAGGCATAATTGTAGACGCCTCTATCACTGCCTCTGCCAGCTCGTTCCAGACACTCACCACCCTCTGTGTGAAACAATGGTTCCTCTGGACCCTTTTGAATCTCCCCTCTCACGTTAAACCTATGCCCTCTAGTTTTGAATTCCACTAACCTTGGGATAATCTACTTCATCTGTGCCCCTCATTATTTTATAGCCGACGTCAAGATCACCCCTACCCTCCAAAATGTTCCAGTCTATCCAGCCGCTCAGTTTAACTCAAACCATCAAGTCCGGTAGCAGCCTAGCAAATCTTTTCTGATCTCCAGCCAAGTTAATAACATCCTTTCTATATTAGGGTGACCAGAACTGTACACAGTATTCGAAGTGTGTTCTTCCCAATGTCCTGTAGAACGTCAGCAAGACGTCCCAACTCCTGTATTCAATAATCTGACCATGTACTGTAGAATAGTAATAACGGGCACAGAAATATTAATTGTGGAACAAGGAACCTCCTTCAGTGTTGTGAATTTCCAATTATTCATCATGTTTGCAGTGGTTCCAAAAAACAACGAAGTCGCAGAATGTGTCTGACTGGAAAAAATGTAGAAGAATATCTTGCACAAGAGCCCCACAGCAAATCAAATCTTCACCCGATACCAATAGAAACAAAACAGAAACAGAGTAAAGGAGAATGGTAAAGAGTGAAAGGGGGAGAGAGCGTTTACTGCTGGAGTATATTGCACACCACTCCCTTCCACCTCACTGCAGCAAGCACGTTGTTTCTGTCTTCAAGGATTCATGCTGTTAGAAATACATGATATTCAGTTTCCTCTGAAGCAGAATTTACCGGATTCATTGCACCGTTAGAATGACAAACGGGCAGCACGATGGCCCAGTGGTTAGCACTGCTGCCTCACGACGCCGAGTTCTCAGGTTCGATGTCGGCTCTGGGACACTGTCCGTGTGGAGTTTGCACGTTTCCCCCGTGTTTGCGTGGGTTATGCCTTCACAACCCAATGGTGAATCCAAGGAACACATCCGCCACCTTAACAGACTGATCAAGACCTTGGATCCAGATCTTCAGAGCACCCTACGTGCTCTCATCCCACGTACTCCCCGCATTGGAGATCTCTACTGCCTCCCGAAAATACATAAGGCCAACACACCAGGCCGCCCTATCGTTTCAGGCAATGGGACCCTGTGTGAGAACCTCTCTGGCTACATCGAGGGCATCTTGAAACCCATCGTACAAGGTACACCCAGCTTCTGTCGGGACACGACGGACTTCCTCCAGAAACTCAGCACCCATGGACCAGTTGAACCAGGAACATTCCTCGTCACAATGGACGTCTCGGCACTCTACACCAGCATCCCCCATGACGACGGCATTGCTGCAACAGCCTCAGTACTCAACACCAACAACTGCCAATCTCCAGACGCAATTCTGCAACTCATCCGCTTCATTCTGGATCACAACGTCTTCACCTTCGACAACAAGTTCTTCATTCAGACGCACGGAACAGCCATGGGGACCAAATTCTCACCCCAATACGCCAACATCTTCATGCACAAGTTTGAACAGGACCTACTCACCGCACAGGACCTTCAACCGATGTTATACACCAGATACATCGATGACATTTTTTTCCTTTGGACCCACGGCAAAGAATCACTGAAACGACTACACGATGACATTAATAAGTTCCATCCAACCATCAGACTCACTATGGACTACTCTGCAATATCAGTTGCATTCTTGGACACACTAGTCTCCATCAAGGACGGTCACCTCAGCACTTTGCTTTACCGCAAGCCCACGGATAACCTCACGATGCTCCACTTCTCCAGCTTCCACCCTAAACACATTAAAGAAGCCATCCCCTATGGACAAGCGCTCCGTAAACACAGGATCCCCTCAGACGAGGAGGAGCGTAACAGATATCTACAGACGTTGAAAGATGCCGTCGTACGAACGGGATATGGCACTCGACTCATCGATCGACAGTTCCAACGCGCCACAGTGAAAAACCGCACCGACCTCCTCAGAAGACAAACATGGGACACAACCGACAGAATACCTTTCGTCGTCCAGTACCTCCCCGGAGCGGAGAAACTACGTCATCTTCTTCACAGCCTTCAACACGTCATTGCTGACGATGAACATCTTGCAAGGTCATCCCCACACCCCCACTACTTGCCTTCAAACAACCGCGCAACCTCAAACGAACCATTATTTGCAGCAAACTACCCAGTCTTCAGAACAGTGACCACGACACCACACAACCCTGCCATGGCAATCTCTGCAAGACGTGCCAGATCATTGACATGGATACCACTATTACACGTGAGAACACCACCCACCAGGTACGAGGTACATACTCGTGCGACTCGGCCAACGTTGTCTACCTCATACACTGCAGGAAAGGATGTCCCGAAGCGTGGTACATTGGCGAGACCATGCAGACGCTGCGACAACGAATGAACGGACATCGCGCAACAATCACCAGGCAGGAATGTTCCCTTCCAGTCGGGGAACACTTCAGCAGTCAAGGGCATTCAGCCTCTGATCTCCGGGTAAGCGTTCTCCAAGGCGGCCTTCAGGACGCGCGACAATGCAGAATCGCCGAGCAGAAAATTATAGCCAAGTTCCGCACACATGAGTGCGGCCTCAACCGGGACCTGGGATTCATGTCGCATTGCATTCATCCCCCACCATCTGGCCTGCGAAATCCTACCAACTGTCCTGGCTTGATACAATTCACACCTCTTTAACCTGGGGTTACCCCATCTCTGGATCTGTAAAGATGTAATCACCTGCTAATGGTCGCATTTCATGCATTGTTTGGCATCTTTGAATTTGTCTATATATGTGTTTCTGGAACAGACCTCTTCATTCACCTGAGGAAGGAGCAGCGCTCCGAAAGCTAGTGACATCGAAACAAACCTGTTGGACTTTAACCTGGTGTTGTAAGACTTTGTACGGAGTAAATCTCCTTCATGCAGTATTCCACCATTTAAGTTGTGAATGATTGACAGAGTGTGATAGGTCAGTTATTGTGCAGAGCTGGAATAGAACTTGTCTTTCCCCAGTGAGAGGCCAGAAAGCAAACACGTGGCACAGCCGCTTTTAAAAATAATTGTAAAGCAACCTCAGAAAAGATAGACCTCCCTCTAATTATTAAATGTGCGTCTGCTTTTATTGGGAGCAACACAGATGTTTTCAATATTAACAGCACAGACAGCGCCCAGGGTCAGGCAGATTGGAACTTACAATGAAGTTGATGCTGTGAAGTAAGCAGTGAGCTAATGCGGGCGCTGGGTTCACACATGGACACAGTGAATAGAAAGGATTACAGTGAGAATACTCGCGGTGCTGGGGAACTTGGAGGGAACCTGCAGGCGTTGGTCCACATCATCTCAGAGCCAGAAGACATCCAAAGCATTAAAACTGGGTGAAGTACCGAAGGAGGACATTGATTCCGTTTGACCTCAGCGGCGCTATAGATGAGCAGATCATTCAATGCGACTGGAGCGCCCTTTCCCTGGAGACATACATTTGATTTCTGTCACTCCTACCATTCCCTGTGAAACCACTGTTGTATCTGCCGGTACCAGTGTCCCAGGCCGTGCAGACCAGATCAGAATCACTCGCTGTGTGAATCGTTTAGAAGCAGTTTTCCCTTAGGGATGATTAGATTGGCTGGAGTTGGGTTATTTGGAATAAAAGACGATGAGGTGAGATTCGCTCCACACATTTAAGATGATAAAATGGTGGATAATCTGGATGTAAATGAATTGTTTCCATGAACAATATAAATATCTGTTGGAAAGATGTAACTGAAATATATGATCATGCAGCTACATTCATCAGCGAGTAATGCAGAGCAGGAACTGATAACAAATGGCAACATGGGGAGACTACACGGTCACTCACACCTCCTCCACCATTCAATTGAATCACTGCTCAGCTTCTGCCTCAATGCCATTTCCCGCTTGTTCCTCACATCCTTTCATTACCTCATTTTCTGTAAGGATAATGGAGGCAGGCACCCAAAGCATTTCAAACCGAGTTGGACATTTACGGCCATAAGACCATAAGACACAGGAGCTGAACTTTGTCACTCGGCCCAGCGAGCCTACTCCGCCATTCAATCATGGCTGATATGTTTCTCATCCTCATTCTCCTACCTTCTCACCTTCTCCCCATAACCCCTGATCTCCTTATTAACCAAGAACCTATCTGTCTCTGTCTTAAAGACACTCAGTGATTTGGCCTCCACAGCCTTCTGTGGCAAAGAGTTCCACACATTCAGTACCCTCTGGCTGAAGACATTCTTCCACGTCTCTGTTTTAAAGCATCGTCCCGTTAGTCTGAGATGGTGTCCTCTGGTTCTAGTTTTTCATGCAAGTGGAAACATCCTGTCCACGTCCACTCTATCCAGGCCTCGCAGTATCCTGGAAGTTTCAATAAGATCCCCCTCATCCTTCTAAACTCCAACGAGTACAGACCCAGAGTCCTCAACCGTTCTCATACGACAAGCTCTTCATTCCAGGGATAGTTCTAGTGAACCTCCTCTGGATCCTTTCCAAGAGAACCATATCCTTCTTCAGATACGGTGCCAAAACTGCTCACAATACGCCAAATGAGGTCTGACCAGAGCCTGAGACAGCGTCAGAAGTACATCCTTGCGCTTGTACTCTCACCCTCCCGACATGAATGCTAACATTGCAATTGCCTTCCTAACTGCCGACTGAACCTGCACGTTAACCTTAAGAGAATCGTGAACAAGGCCTCCCAAGTCCCTTTGTGCTTCTGCATTCCGAAGCATTCCCACATTTGGAAAATAGTCAATGCCTCCATTCCTCCTTCCAAAGTGCATAAACTCACGCTTTTCCACATTGTATTCCATCTGCCAATTCTTTGCACAGTCTCCTAACTTCAAAGTCCTTCTGCAGCCCCCGCCCACCCCCCTCCCCACCCTCCCACACCCCGCTTCCTCAATACTACCTGTCCCTCTACAGATCCTCGCATCATCGGCAAACTCTGCAACACTGCCTTCGGATCCTTCTTCCAGATCATTAATGTATATTGTGGCAAGTTGTGGTCCCAGCACAGACCCCTGAGGGACACCACTAGTCACAGGCTGCCATCCTGGAAAATACCCCTTTATTCCCACTCTCTGCCTTCTGCCAGTCAGCCAATTCTTTTTCCATCCCAGGATGTTACCCTGAACACCATGGGCTCTTAACCAATTTAACAGTCTCCTATGCGGCACCATGTCAAAGGCCCTCTGGAAATCTAAATAAACCACGTCCACTGGTTCTCGTTTGTCTAACTTCCTTGTTACTTCCTCAAAGAACTCTAACAGATTTGTTAGACATGACCTCCCCTTGACAAAGCCGAGCTGACTCAGTCCTATTTTATCCTGCACTTCCAAGTACTCCGCAATCTCATCCTTAATAATGGATCTAAAATCTTACCAATGACCGAAGTCAGGCTAACCGGACTTTAATTTCCCGCCTTCTGCCTCCCTCCCTTCTCAAACAGCGGCGCTAAACTAGTACTTTCCATTCCTCTGGGACCCTTTCTGCCTTCAGTGATTCCTGAAAGATTCCCGCCACTGCCTCCACATTCTCCTCAGCTATCTCTTTTCGAACCCTGGGATGTAGTCCATCCGTCCAGGTCATTCATCCACCTTCAGACCTTTCAGTTTCCGCAGAACCTTCTCCTTAGTGATGGCCACGGCACTCCCCTCTGCCCCCTAGCTCTCCTGGAGCTCTGGCATCCCACTGGTGGCTTCCAACGTGAAGAATGATGCAAAATAACTATACAGTTATACCTGTTATTACTTCACAAATCACATTTTACAGTGGTCCAATGTCTTTTTCTTGTCTCTCTCTTACCTTTTATATATTGAAAAAATATATTCCTATCGTCTTTTACATTACTAACCAGCTTGCACTC
This sequence comes from Scyliorhinus torazame, assembly GCF_047496885.1. Lineage (NCBI taxonomy): Eukaryota > Metazoa > Chordata > Chondrichthyes > Carcharhiniformes > Scyliorhinidae > Scyliorhinus > Scyliorhinus torazame. The sequence continues at coordinate 723,100 of NW_027307806.1, read as the reverse complement.
ATACTTCATCTCCTCCTCGTTTATTGCTTTTTCAATTGTCCTCTGTTCGCTATTAAAGTCTTCCCAATCTTCTGGCATCCCACTATTCCTCGCCACATTGTATGCTTTTTATTTTGCGTTACCGCTGTCCTTGATTTCCCTCGTCAGCCATGGACTCCTTGTTCTCCCCTAAGCATGTTTCCTCCTCCTTGGGATGAAATTCTGTTGTTCCTCCCAAATAGCCCCCCAAAACTCCTGCCATTGCTGTTCCACTGTCTTCCCTGCTGGGCTCCTTTTCCAATCAACTCTGGCCAGCTCCTCCCTCGTGTCTTTTCAGTTGCCCCTATTTAATTGTAATACCGTTACATCTGATTGCAGCTTCTCCCTCTCAAACTGCACGTTAAATTCCAGCATATTGTGGTCACTGCTGCCTAAGGGTTCCTTCACCTTAAGTTCCTAATCAAGTCTGCTTCATGACACATCACCAAATCCAGAATTGCCTGTTCCCTAGTCGGCTCTGTCACAAGCTGCTCCAAACAAAAAGCATCTCTTAGACTTTCCACAAATTCCTTTCCTTGGGATCCACGCCCAACCTGATTTCCCCAGTCTACCTGCATATTGAAGTCCACCATGATTATTGTAATATTGCCTTTTTTACATGCCTTTTCTATCTCCTGATTTAATTTCTGCTCCACATCCTGCCTACTGCTAGGGGCCCTGCAAATTACTCCCATCAGGGTATTTTTATCTATTCGATTCCGCAACTCTGCCCTCAGAGATTCTATGCCTTCTGATCCTATATCGCTCCTTGCTATCGATTTAACTTCATTCCTCACTAACAATGCAACCCCGCTCCCTTTACCCATCTGTCAGTCCTTTCGATAGAACACTTGCATATTTTGATGCAAGCCCTGATCACCTTGCAGCCACGTCTCTGTGATTCCCATCACATCCTCCCAGCCAATATCAATGTGCGCAACCTCCCAGCGAGGATAGTGATGCCCCTATAGTTTAGATGCTGCCCGCCCTTCTTCTCCAGGTCCCACCTGTCCCGGAAGATAGCCCAATGGCCCAGAAATCTGAAATCCTCCCTCCTACACCATCAGTTTAGCCACGTGTTTAGCTGTACTATCCTCTTATTTCTGGCCTCACTGTCACGTGGCACAGGGAGTAATCATGTGAGTAATCCTCAGAGCACCAGGAGCAAACCCACGCAGACACGGGGAGAACGTGCAGACTCCGCACAGACAGTGACCCAAGCCGGGAATCGAACCTGGGACCCTGGTGCTGTGAAGCAACAGGCTTCACGCCTCTGTGCTACTGTGCCGGCCTTCAAATCAGGAATCCTCAAGAATTGGGAGAGTGTCGGTATCACGGAGAGCTATGGATCTGCTGTGTAATACTGAGAAATAAATCAGCAAGGCCATGGCAGGGTTTGATTCTCCTACAATCCGCCAGCTCCAATCTTAACCATCGCATTGGACCCCGGCATTGATTAGTCCATTAAACCTGGGAAACAGACTCTAATTGATAAATAATAAATGGAAACAATGGTTGATCACTCTCTTATTGTGAAACAGTCAGTATTTTCCCGAGGAGAAACATTAGAGGATACAGAAGGGAACCAAAAGGACCGGTCTCCCCAACAACACCAGCGGGAGTTTGTAGTTATCCAGTTGCGGCAGTCAGGTAGGATCAATAATTAAAATAAATATGTGACACAATATATAATTGTTTTTGAGCCCATTACTTCCCGGATTCCATCATTCAAATTGCTGAGACGTCTTCAGTAGAAACAGGCAGAGGATCACATTGTATTCCACCACATAGCAGCGATATTTCTAGTAATTCATGGAATTAAAAACTGAAAGATAATTTCTGATACTCATGGACATTTCCAAATGCATATTATTGTGAAAAGTATAAAGATTTCTAGATATATTCAGTAATCATTGGACTGAAAATAATCATGTTCCTGGCATGATGATTCTATCGAAAGATAATCACAGTTTAGTTAATTGTGAGCAGAAATGTCTATGTTCAATTTATTGTGTTATTGTAGTGAGGTCAGGAATTACTGACTCTATTTGAAAGAACAATCTTAGTATGAATATTGTCTGACAATATTTTTTTACGCCTGTGATTACTGGAAGAATCAATCCTTCAATAATCACATTCAATGTTGTAATTAAATGTTTTTCGTTATTTACTGTGTTCAATGGACTGAAAAAGAACGTGATGCTTTCTAACAATGTTGTGCAAACATGATGTCATCCTGCCTTCAACATTGGATTTCATAGATCATAGATCACAGAATTTATAGTGCAGAAGGCGGCCATTCGGCCCATCGAGTCTGCACCGGCTCTTGCAAAGAGCACCCTACCCAAGCCCACACCTCCACCCTATCCCCATAACCCAGTAACCCCATCTATCCTAAGAGCAATTTAGTGTGGCCATTCCACCTAACCTGCACATCTTTGGACTGTGGGAGACAATTAGATCACCCGGAGGAAACCCACGCAGACACGGGGAGAACGTGCAGACTCTACACACACAGTGACCCAAGCGGGAATCGAACCTGGGACCCTGGCGCTGTGACGTCATAGTGGCACCACTATGCTACCGTGCTGCCCGATTTGCTCAGTTTTCTTTGGTAGAAACAGGCAGAGAGAATTCTCACACTATTCAGTCATGGCACAACTATGATTAATGAAATTAAATCCTGAGATATAATTGCTGGTATCATAGACATGGGAAATATTTCCCAATACATATTATTGTGGGAAGTTAAAAGATTTATTCATACCGTTAGTGATGAATAGATTACTCAGTATCTTGCCATGATAATTCTCTTGGAAAATGACCATCGGTTTAATGTCCTGTACCCGGTTCTCCGTCCCACCAGCCCCGTTATCCGGCGCTCTGCACCCCCCGCCACAACGGGAGTCTCCGTTCCCGCAGCCGGGCAATGAGGTTTCCCATTGTGACCACCCCACGCCATCGAGAAACCCGCCGACATGGGTGCGCTGCCGGCGGAATTGGAGGATGCTGCCGAGGGAGAATCCCATTGATTGGGATTGTGAGCTGAACAAATGCATTTTTAATTGATGCTACTACTGTTGTGTGGTCAGGAATTACAGATTCTATTCCACTGAATAACAATCTCAATTTGATTATGGTCTGAACAATAATTAGAAACCGCCTGTGATTATTGCAATGAACAATCCTTTGACAATCACAGTGAAAGATGCAATGAAATGTTTTCAGTTATTTGCTGTGTTTAATGGACTGGAAACGAATTTGGTATTTTCTATCAATGTTGCACAAATAACAATTAGTTGTGTAATGCTTGTTGGACTTTAACATGAGCTGTTCACTGATTTAATTCAACCTCGCAATGAATGAATAAGATAATTGTTTATTGGACCAAACAATCAATTCAAGTTCTCTCTGATTATTGGGATGAACGATGTTAACAGGTGATTAATCTTCCATAAAAAAATTATTAAATAATTCAATTAAAAAGCACCAGATCCGTCAGAACTTTACCAGTTTAAAGACATTTAATGTTGGGAAACTGGCAATCATTGATTAAAATATCTGAGCCATTTTAACAGCTAGTTCTTCCATATTCGCTTTGATTATTGGGTGTAATGATTAAAAGTTAGTTACTCTAACTCTTGGACTGAATCCAAGCAGTATAAAATGTGTTGGCCCTCAGGACAATCTCAACAAAAGGACATTTGTTGCAGTGACTGATGTCGTCTCCAAATCCCGCAGCCCACTCATCCCTCTCTGGGGTGGGGTGATATCTGGGCTTGGGTGATCTCTGGGGTTGGGTGATATCTGGGCTTGGGTGATCTCTGGGGTTGGTTGATCTCTGGGGTTGGTTGATCTCTGGGCTAGGGTGATCTCTGGGCTAGGGTGATCTCTGGGCTAGGGTGATCTCTGGGGTTGGGTGATCTCTGGGGTTGGGTGATCTCTGGGGTTGGGTGATCTCTGGCGTTGGGTGATATCTGGCGTTGGGTGATATCTGGCGTTGGGTGATATCAGGGGTTTGGTGATATCTGGGGTTGGATGATCTCTGGCGTTGGGTGATATCTGGGGTTGGGTGATATCTGGTGTTGGGTGATCTCTGGGGTTGGGTGAACATAGAACATAGAACAATACAGCGCAGTACAGGCCCTTCGGCCCACGATGTTGCACCGAAACAAAAGCCATCTAACCTACACTATGCCATTATCATCCATATGTTTATCCAATAAATTTTTAAATGCCCTCAATGTTGGCGAGTTCACTACTGTAGCAGGTAGGGCATTCCACGGCCTCACTACTCTTTGCGTAAAGAACCTACCTCTGACCTCTGTCCTATATCTATTACCCCTCAGTTTAAAGTTATGTCCCCTCGTGCCAGCCATATCCATCCGCGGGAGAAGGCTCTCACTGTCCATCCTATCCAACCCCCTGATCATTTTGTATGCCTCTATTAAGTCTCCTCTTAACCTTCTTCTCTCCAACGAAAACAACCTCAAGTCCATCAGCCTTTCCTCATAAGATTTTCCCTCCATACCAGGCAACATCCTGGTAAATCTCCTCTGCACCCGCTCCAAAGCCTCCACGTCCTTCCTATAATGCGGTGAACAGAACTGTACGCAATACTCCAAATGCGGCCGTACCAGGGTTCTGTACAGCTGCAACATGACCTCCCGACTCCGGAACTCAATCCCTCTACCAATAAAGGCCAACACTCCATAGGCCTTCTTCACAACCCTATCAACCTGGGTGGCAACTTTCAGGGATCTATATATCCCTCTGTAACCTGCTACATCCTTCCACACTATCGACAACACCACCGACTTTAGTATCGTCTGCAAATTTACTCACCCACCCTTCTGCACATTCCTCTCGGTCATTGATAAGAATGACAAACAGCAACGGCCCCAGAACAGATCCTTGTGGTACTCAACTTGTGACTGTAGTCCATTCTGAACATTTCCCATCAACCACCACCCTCTGTCTTCTTTCAGCTAACCAATTTCTGATCCACATCTCTAAATCACCCTCGATCCCCAGCCTCCGTATTTTTTGCAATAGCCTACCGTGGGGAATCTTATCAAACGCTTTGCTGAAATCCATATACACCACATCAATTGCTCTACCCTCGTCTACCTGTTCAGTCACCTTCTCAAAGAACTCAATAAGGTTTGTGAGGCATGACCTACCCTTTACAAAGCCATGCTGACTATCCCTGATCATATTATTCCTATCTAGATGATTATAAATCTTGTCTCTTATAATCCCCTCCAAGACTTTACCCACTACAGACGTGAGGCTCACCGGTCTATAGTTGCCGGGGTTGTCTCTGCACCCCTTTTTGAACAAAGGGACCACATATGCTGTCCTCCAGTCCTCTGGCACTATTCCTGTAGCCAATGATGACATAAAAATCAAAGCCAAAGGTCAAGCAATCTCTTCCCTGGCCTCCCAGAGAATCCTAGGATAAATCCCATCAGGTCCCGGGGACTTATCTATTTTCAGCCTGTCCAGAATTGCCAACACCTATTCCCTACGTACCTCAATGCCATCTATTCTATTAGCCTGGGGCTCAGCATTCTCCTCCACAACATTATCTTTTTCCTGAGTGAATACTGACGAAAAATATTCATTTAGTATCTCGCCTATCTTTTCAGACTCCACACACAATTTCCCATCCCTGTCCTTGACTGGTCCTACTCGTTCCCTAGTCATTCGCTTATTCCTGACATACCTATAGAAAGCTTTGGGGTTTTCCTTGATCCTTCCTGCCAAATACTTCTCATGTCCCCTCCTTGCTCGTCTTAGCTCTCTCTTTAGATCCTTCCTCGCTGCCTTGTAACTATCCATCGCCCCAACCGAAACTTCACACTTCATCTACACATAGGCTTCCTTCTTCCTCTTAACAAGAGATTCCACTTCCTTGGTAAACCACGGTTCCCTCGCTCGACGCCTTCCTCCCTGTCTGACCTGTACATACTTATCAAGAACACGCAGTAGCTGATCCTTGAACAAGCCCCACTTATCCAGTGTGCCCAACACTTGCAGCCTACTTCTCTTTCTTATCCCCCCCCCAAGTCACGTCTAATGGCATCATAATTGCCCTTCCCCCAGCTATAACTCTTGCCCTGCGGTGTATACTTATCCCTTTCCATCATTAACGTAAACGTCACCGAATTGTGGTCACTATCCCCAAAGTGCTCTCCTACCTCCAAATCCAACACCTGGCCTGGTTCATTACCCAAAACCAAATCCAACGTGGCCTCGCCTCTTGTTGGCCTGTCAACGTATTGTTTCAGGAAACCCTCCTGCACACACTGTACAAAAAACGACCCATCTATTGTACTCAAACTATATCTTTTCCAGTCAATATTTGGAAAGTTAAAGTCTCCCATAATAACTACCCTGTTACTTTCACACATATCCAGATTCATCTTCGCCATCCTTTCCTCTACATCCCTAGAACTATTAGGAGGCCTATAAAAAACTCCCAACAGGGTGACCTCTCCTTTCCTGTTTCTAACTTCAGCCCATACTACCTCGGAAGAAGAGTCCCCATCTAGCATCCTCTCCGCCACCGTAATACTGCTCTTGACTAGCAGCGCCACACCTCCCCCTCTTTTGCCTCCTTCTCTGAGCTTACTAAAACACCTAAACCCCGGAACCTGCAACATGATTCCTGTCCCTGCTCTATCCATGTCTCCGAAATGGCCACAACATCGAAGTCCCAGGTACCAACCCATGCCGCCAGTTCCCCTACCTTGTTTCGTATACTCCTGGCATTGAAGTAGACACACTTCAAACCACCTACCTGAACACTGGCCCCCTCCTGCGACGTCAAATCTGTGCTCCTGACCTCTATACTCTCATTCTCCCTTAACCTAAAACTACAATCCAGGTTCCCATGCCCCTGCTGCATTAGTTTAACCCCCCCCCCCCCCCCCAAAGAGCACTAACAAATCTCCCCCCTCAGGATATTTGTGCCCCTCAGGTTCAGATGTAGACCACCCTGTCTGTAGAGGTCCCACCTTCCCCAGAAAGAGCCCCAGTTATCCAGAAATCTGAATCCCTCCCGCCTGCACCATCCCTGTACCCACGTGTTTAAATGCTCTCTCTCCCTATTCCTCATCTCACTATCACGTGGCACGGGCAACAACCCAGAGATAACAACTCTGTTTGTTCTAGTTCTGAGCTTCCATCCTAGCTCCCTGAAAGCCTGCCTGACATCCTTGTCCCCTTTCCTACCTATGTCGTTAGTGCCAATGTGGACCACGACTTGGGGCTGCTCCCCCTCCCCCTACGGACCCGGAAAACACGATCCGAGACATCACGTACCCTTGCACCTGGGAGGCAACATACCAAACGTGAGTCTCTCTCGCTCCCACAAAATCTCCTATCTGTGCCCCTGACTATCGAGTCCCCAATTACTAATGCTCTGCTCCTCTCCCCCTTCCCTTCTGAGCAACAGGGACAGACTCCGTGCCAGAGGCCCGTACCCCATGGCTTACCCCTGGTAAGTCACCCCCCCCCCCCCCCCACAATTATCCAAATAGGTATACTTGTTTCTCAGGGGAACGACCGCATGTGATCCCTGCACTCACTGCTTTTTCCCAGTCCCTCTTACAGTTACCCACCTATCTCCAATCTTTGGTGTAACTAATTCCCTGAAGCTACTATCCATGACCCCTTCTGCCTCCCGAATGAACCGAAGTTCTTCCAACTCCAGCTCCAGTTCCCTAACTCGGTCTTGGAGGAGCTGGAGATGGCAGCACTTCCTGCAGGTAAAATCAGCAGGGACACTAACTGCATCCCTCACCTCAAACATCCTGCAGGAGGAACATTGCACTCCCTTCCCTGCCATTCCTCTAACTTACTACCAAGATCTGGCTAACAACTAAATTAAATTTTTATAAAAAATAATAATAATATAATAAAATAGGTACTTACATCAGACCAATGGGTTTTATTATTAGGTTAGAGGAGGAGGGCGGGTGGGACACACTACACGTGTAGTGTCTCGGGTTTCCTCTCCACCAGAATTTATTGGTGATGGTCTTCCCAGACGTCCGCGGGTCGACTTCCTGTTCCCGCCTAAAAAACTAATTAAAAAAAAAGAAAAATTCTCAGCTCCTGCTGAAATTGACTAACCAGCTCCACTCCCGCCGAAATCGACTGGCCTGCCCCTGCAAAGACAAGTGCTTTTAAAGGACAGACTTACCTCCCAGCACCCATTTCCGCAATGCTCCCGCTGAAACTGACTCACCAGCTGTTCTCCCGCCGAAATCGACTGGCCTGCCCCTGCAAAGACAAGTGCTTTTAAAGGTTGACTTACCTCCCAGCAGCCACTTCCGCAATGCTCCCGCTGAAACTGACTCACCAGCTGTTCTCCCGCCGAAATCGACTGGCCTGCCCCTGCAAAGACAAGTGCTTTTAAAGGTTGACTTACCTCCCAGCAGCCACTTCCGCAATGCTCCCGCTGAAACTGACTCACCAGCTGTTCTCCCGCCGAAATCGACTGGCCTGCCCCTGCAAAGACAAGTGCTTTTAAAGGTTGACTTACCTCCCAGCAGCCACTTCCGCAATGTTCCCGCTGAAACTGACTCACCAGCTCCACTCCCGCCGAAATCGACTGACCTCTGGGATTGGGTGATCTCTGGGGTTGGGTGATATCTGGGGTTGGGTGATATCTGGGATTGGGTGATCTCTGGGGTTGGGTGCTATCTGGGGTTTGGTGAGCTCTGGGGTTTGGTGATATCTGTGGTTGGGTGATCTCTGGCGTTGGGTGATATCTGGGGTTGGGTGATATCTGGTGTTGGGTGATCTCTGGGGTTGGGTGACCTTTGGAATTGGGTGATATCTGGGGTTGGGTGATCTCTGGTGTTGGGTGATCTCTGGGGTTGGGTGACCTTTGGAATTGGGTGATATCTGGTGTTGGGTGATCTCTGGTGTTGGAAGATATCTGGGGTTGGGTGATACCTGGGATTGGGTGATCTCTGGGTTTGGTGATATTTGGGGTTGGGTGATATCAGGGTTTGGGTGATACTTGGGTTTGAGTGATATCTGGGGTTGGGTGATATCAGGGTTTGGGTGATATCAGGGTTTGCGTGATATCCGGGGTTGTGTGGTCTCTGAGGTTGGGTGATCTCTGGGGTCGGATGATATCTGGGGTTGGGTGATATCTGGGGTTGGGTGAGCTCTGGGGTTGGGTGGTATCTGGGGTTGTGTGATCTCTGGGTTGGGTGATCTCTGGGGTTGGGTGATATCTGGGGTTGGGTGATATCTGGCGTTGGGAGATATCTGGTGTTGGGTGATATCTGGTGTTGGGTGATATTTGGGGTTGGGTGATATCGCGGTTGGGTGATCTCTGGGGTTGGGTGATATCTGGCGTTGGGTGATATCTGGTGTTGGGTGATATCTGGTGTTGGGTGATATCTGGGGTTGGGTGATATCGCAGTTGTAGGTAGATATCCTTTCTGCGGTGATGTTTGGTGGGCATGAATTACAGGCTGGGTTCATATCGGAGGGGTGGAATGATATATTAAAATTAATAATCGATTAATGTCACAAGTATACTTCACTGAAGTCACTGTGAAAAGCCCCTAGTTGCCATATTACGGCGCTTGTTTGTGGAGACCGGCACTTGACGTGAACCCGCGCTGCTGGCATTGTTCTGCTTTGCAAGGCGGCTATTTAGCCCACTGTGCTAATCCGGCCCCTGTTGGGCTAGTTCGGGGGTTTGGGGTTGTCATCGGGCGGGATGATACCTGCCTGGGGACATCCGGGTGTTGTGGGTAATATCCGGAGGCTAATATCGAGGGTCGTTATAGCTAGGACTGATATACAGGGGGGGGGCGGTGATATTTAGAAGTTGTGACATTTGGATGGGTGGGGTAACATTCGGCGGGCGGGGGTGATGTCCGGTTGGGACGGGTGACATTTGGCCGGCGGGGGTGATATCCGAGGGAGGGGCGGAGATGATATCCCAGACAAGTGACATCTGCCGGGGAGGGTTGGGGATTTGATGATATCGAGGGGCTGACCTGGGCGGGGGCGATACCTGGAGGGGGTGGGTTGGGGGTGGGGCTGGATTTGTTGGGATCATAAAGTAGAATTATAGCATCAGCAGTGCAGAAGGAGGCCATTCGGTCCATCACGTCTGCACCAGCCCTTGGAAAGAGTGTCTCACCGAAGCCCACACCTCTGCCCCATCCCAGTAACCCAGTGACCTGCTAACTCCGAGGTAACAATATCAGAGAGGCGAATATCCGATGGGGGATGATGTTTGTGGGAGGATGATATGAAGGGGGTGATATCGGGGTGGGGGTGATATCAGGGAGGGAATATCGGGAGGGGGTGATGTCGTGAGGGTGTGATGTCAGTTTGAGGGTGATATCCGGGAGGTGGCGATATCCGGGAGGTGGTGATATCGGGGAGGGGGTGATATTGCGGAGGGGGTGATATTGCGGAGGGGGTGATATCGGGGAGGGGGTGATATCGGGGTGGGGGTGATATCGGGGAGGGGGTGATATCAGGGTGATATCCGGGAGGTGGCGATATCGGGGAGGGGGTGATATCGGGGTGGGGCAGATTTCGGGGAGGGGGTGATATCGGGGAGGGGGTGATAACGGGGAGGGGGTGATATCGGGGAGGGGGTGATATCGGGGAGGGGGTGATATCGGGGCGGGGGTGATATCGGGAAAGGATGATATCGGGGGAGGGGTGATATCGAGGAGGGGGTGATATCGGGAAGGGGTGATATCGGGGAGGGGGTGCTATCGGGGTGGGGGTGATATCGGGAAGGGGTGATATCGGGTGAGGGGGTGATATCGAGGAGGGGGTGATATCGGGGAGGGGGCATATCGGGGAGGGGGTGCTATCGGGGAGGGGGTGATATCTGGGAAGGGGAGATACCGCGGAGGGGGTGATATCGGGGTGGGAGTGGGATCGAAGTAGGGGTGATATTGGGGTGGGGTGATAGCGGGGTGAGGGTGATATCCGGGAGGTGGCGATATCCGGGAGGTGGCAATATCGGGGAGGGGTTGATATTGCGGAGGGGGTGATATCGGGGAGGGGGTAATATCGGGGTGGGGGTGATATCGAGGAGGGGGTGATATCAGGGTGAGGGTGATATCCGGGAGGTGGCGATATCGTGGAGGGGGTGATATCGGGGTGGGGGTGATTTCGGGGAGGGGGTGATATCGGGGAGGGGGTGATAACGGGAAGGGGTGATATCGGGGAGGGGGTGCTATCGAGGAGGGGGTGATATCGGGGAAGGATGATATCGGGGTGGGAGTGATATCGTGGAGGGGGTGATATCGCAGAGGGGGTGATATCGGGGAGGGGCTGATATCGGAGAGGGGGTGATATTGGGGAAGGGGTAATATCGGGGAGGGGGTGATATCGGGGAGGGGGTGATATCGGGGAGGGGGTGATATCGGGGAGGGAGTGATATCGGGGAGGGGTTGATATTGGGGAGGGGGTGATATTGGGGAGGGGGTGATATCGGGGAGGGGGTGATATTGGGGAAGGGGTGATATCGGGGAGGGGGTGATATCGGGGAGGGAGTGATATCAGGGAGGCGGTGATATTGGGGAGGGGGTGATATTGGGGAGGGTGTGATATCGGGGTGGGGGTGATATCAGGGTGAGGGTGATATCCGGGAGGGGGCGATATCGGGGAGGTGGTGATATCGCGGAGGGGGTGATATCGGGGAGGGGGTGATATCGGGGAGGGGGTGATATCGGGGAGGGGGTAATATCGGGGAGGGGGTGATATCGGGGATGGGGTGATATCGGGGAGGGGGTGATATCGGGGAGGGAGTGAAATCGGGGAGGGGGTGATATTGGGGAGGGGGTGATATTGGGGAGGGGGTGATATCGGGGAGGTGGTGATATTGGGGAGGGGCTGATATCGGGGAGGGGGTGATATCTGGGAGGGAGTGATATCGGGGAAGGGGTGATATCGGGGAGGGGGTAATATCGGGGAGGGGGTGATATCGGGGAGGGGGTGATATCGGGGAGGGGGTGATATCGGGGAGGGAGTGAAATCGGGGAGGGGATGATATTGGGGAGGTGGTGATATCGGGGAGGTGGTGATATCGGGGAGGGGGTGATATCGGGGAGGGACTGAAATCGGGGAGGGGGTGATATCGGGGAGGTGGTGATATTGGGGAGGGGGTGATATTGGGGAGGGGGTGATATCGGTGAGTGGATGATATTGGGGAGGGGATATCCGGGGTGGGGGAGGGGCAGTGCTGCGGTGTCTATTGAGACACAATAATCCTGACGACCCCCAATGGGGACAATGGGCATCAGAAGCCGCCACCTCGCCTGTGCCGCACCCATCCCAGCATGCCCTGCGTGCCGGCGGCGGTCATCTGTTGCCAGTAGGTCCTCCGGCAGCCAAATTGTGTTTCCTGGGGAGACTCCATGTGGTCATCTTGTGTTGCCAGGGGAGACTCCAGGTGACCATCTTGTGTTGCCAGGCGAGACTCCAGGTTGCCATATTGTGTTGCCAGGGGAGACGATGCCAGTCAGTGGGTGGCCCGCGCACTGCCTGCTGGGATAGTGACCCTCCCGCACATGCGCACGGACAGCTCTGTGTGAAGCCTCCATTGTCTGAAGCATTATTACTGGCATAAGCCCCAGAGTCCTCAACCGTTCCTCAAATGACAAGCCCGCCTCTGCCTCCAGACTCCGGCTTCACTCTCGGTGCTGAAACACCCATTCCCCTTTCCTTGGAGGGACAGCAGCTGGCGAGCAGTGAGGGCGGGTTGGGCTGAGTTTGTCGGTGTCTGTGTCTCTCTCTGTGTCTCTGTCTGTGTCTTAGGCTGTGTCTGGGCCTGTGTCTTTGTGTCTGTCCGTGTCTCTGTCTGTGTCTCTGTTTCTCTCTGTGTCTCTTACAGTGTCTCTGTCTGCATCGCTGTCTATATCTTTGTCTGTGCCTCTGTCTGTGCCGTTGCCTGTGCCCGTGTCTGTGCCCGTGTCTGTGCCGTTGCCTGTGCCCGTGTCTGCGCCCGTGTCTGTGCCGTTGCCTGTGCCCGTGTCTGTGCCCGTGTCTGTGCCCGTGTCTATGTCTGTGTCGCTGACTGTGTCACTGATTGTCTCTCAATTTGTGTCTTTGTCTCTGTCTGTGTCTCTGTCTCCGTCTGTGTCTCTGCCTGTACCTGTGTGTCTTTCTCTGTCTGTCTCTCTGTCTGTGATTCTATCTGTGTCTCTGTGTGTGCCTGTATATCTGTCTGTGTCTGTTACTCTGTCTGTGGCTCTGACTGTGCCTCAGTCTGTGTCTCTGCCTGTACCTGTGTCTCTGTCTATGCCTGTGCCTCTGTCTGTGTTTCTGCCTGTGTAATGTATCTAACTGTGTCTCGGTATCGGTCTATGCCTGTGTCCCTGTCTGTGTCTGTGTCTTCGTATCTGTCTCTACCTGTGTCCCGTGTCTCTGTCTGTGTCCCTGTCTCTTCTGTGTTTGTGTCTTTGTCTCTATCCGTGTCTCTGTCTTTGTCTGTGTCTCTGTCTGTGTCTGTGTTTGTGCCTCTGTCTGTGATTCTGACTCTTTCTCGCTCTGTGTCTCTGTCTATGTAAATGTCTCTGCCTGTGTCTCGGTCTGTGTCTATGTCGGTGTCGCTGACTGTCTCTCTGTCTGTGTCTGCGTCTCTGTCTATATCTGTGTCTGTGTCTCTGTCTGTGTCTCTGCCTGTGCCTGTGTCTGTGCCTGTGTCTCTGTCTGTGTCTCTGACTGTGTCGCTCACTGTCTCTCAATCTGTGTCTGTCTCTGTGTGTGTCTCTGTCATGTCTCTGGCTGTGTCTCTGTCAGTGGCTCTGTCTTTGTTTCTGTCCGTGTCTTTGTCTTTGTCTGTGTCTGTTTTTATGTCCCTGTCTGTGATTCCGTCTCTTTCTCTGTCTGTGTCTCTGTCTGTGTCATTGTATCTGCCTGTGTCTCTGCCTGTAGCTGTGTCTCTCTCCCTGTCTGCCTCTTTGTTTGTGATTATGTCTGTGTTTATATCAGATTCTCTGTCTGTCTCTGTCTGTGTCTCTGTCTGCGTCTGTGCCTCCGTCTATGTCTCTGTCTGGGTCGGTGTCTGTATCTGTGTCTCTGTCTGTGTATGTGTCTGAGTCTGGGTCTCTGTATGAGACTGTGTCTCTGTCTGTGTCTCTGAATCGGTCAGCGGTTCTGTCTGTGTCTCTGCCTGTGTTTGTGTCTCTGTTTGTGTCTCAGTCTGTGTCTCCATCTGTGTCTGTGTTTGTCTGTGCCTGTGTCTGTGCCTGTGCCTTTGTATCTGTCTGTGTTGTGTCTGTTACTCTGTTTGTGTCTCTGTCTGTGTTTCTCACTGTGTCTGTGTCTCTGTCCCAACTCTATATGTGCCTGTGTCTATGCCTGTGTCTCTGTTTCTGTCTCTGCCTGTGTCACTGTATCTGTCTGTATCTCTGCCTGTATCTGTGTGACTCTCTCTCTGTCTGTCTCCCTGTCTGTGATTCAGTCTGTGTTTCTGTCAGATTCTCTGTCTCGGTCTGTGTCTCTGCCTGTGCCTGTGCCTGTCTGTACCTGTGTCTCTGTCTGTGCCTTTGTACCTGCCTGTGTCTCTGTCTCCGTCTGTTACTCTGTCTGTGTCTCTGTCTGTGTTTCTGTCTGTGTCTGTGTCTCTGTCACAACTCTATCTGTGCCTGTGTCTGTGCCTGTGTCTCTGTTTCTGTCTTTGCCTGTGTCACTGTATCTGTCTGTGTCTCTGCCTGTATCTCTGTGTCTCTCTCTGTCTGTCTCCCTGTCTGTGATTCTGTCTGTGTTTCTGTCAGATTCTCTGCCTCTGTCTCTGCCTCTGCCTCTGCCTGCGTCTCTGCCACCGCCTGCGCCACTGCCTGTGCCTCTGCCTCTGCCAGCGTCTCTGCAACCGCCTGCGCCACTGCCTCTGCCTCTGCCTCTGCCAGCGTCTCTGCCACCGCCTGCGCCACTGCCTCTGCCTCTGCCAGCGACTCTGCCACCGCCTGCGCCACTGCCTCTGCCCCTGCCACCGCCTCCGCCTGCGCCACTGCCTCTGCCTCTGCCAGCATCTCTGCCACCGCCTGCGCCACTGCCTCTGCCTCTGCCTCTGCCTCTGCCACCGCCTGCGCCACTGCCTCTGCCTCTGCCTCTGCCTGCGTCTCTGCCACCGCCTGCGCCACTGCCTCTGCCTCTGCCTCTGCCAGCGTCTCTGCCACCGCAGGCGCCACTGCCTCTGACTCTGCCTCTGCCTGCGTCTCTGCCACCGCCATGCGCCACTGCCTCTGCCTCTGCCTGCGTCTCTGCCACCGCCTGCGCCACTGCATCTGCCTCTGCCAGCGTCTCTGCCACCGCCTGCGCCACTGCCTCTGCCTCTGCCAGCATCTCTGCCACCGCCTGCACCACTGCCTCTGCCTCTGCCTCTGCCACCGCCTGCGCCACTGCCTCTGCCTCTGCTAGCGTCTCTGCCACCGCCTGCGCCACTGCCTCTGCCTCTGCCTCTGCCTCTGCCACCGCCTGCGCTACTGCCTCTGCCTCTGCCAGCGTCTCTGCCACCGCCTGCGCCACTGCCTCTGTCTCTGCCTCTGCCTCTGCCTCTGCCAGCGTCTCTGCCACCGCCTGCGCCACTGCCTCTGCCTGTGCCTCTGCCTGTGCCTCTGCCTCTGCGAACGTCTCTGCCACCGCCTGCGCCACTGCCTCTGCCTCTGCCTCTGCCAGCGTCTCTGCCACCGCCTGCGCCACTGCCTCTGCCTCTGCCTCTGCCTGCGTCTCTGCCACCGCCTGCGCAACTGCCTCTGCCTCTGCCTCTGCCAGCGTCTCTGCCACCGCCAGCGCCACTGCCTCTGCCTCTGCCTCTGCCTGCGTCTCTGCCACCGCCATGCGCCACTGCCTCTGCCTCTGCCTGCGTCTCTGCCACCGCCTGCGCCACTGCCTCTGCCTCTGCCAGCGTCTCTGCCACCGCCTGCGCCACTGCCACTGCCTCTGCCTCTGCCACCGCCTGCGCCACTGCCTCTGCCAGCGTCTCTACCACCGCCTGCGCCACTGCCTCTGCCTCTGCCACCGCCTGCGCCACTGCCTCTGCCTCTGCCTCTGCCTCTGCCTCTGCCACTGCCTCTGCCTCTGCCTCTGCCACTGCCTCTGCGCCTCTACCTCAGCCTCTGCCACTGCCTCTGCCTCTGCCTCTGCCACTGCCTCTGCGCCTCTACCTCTGCCTCTGCCTCTGCCACCGCCTGCGCCACTGCCTCTGCCTCTGCCTCTGCCTCTGCCACTGCCTCTGCGCCTCTACCTCTGCCTCTGCCTCTGCCTCTGCCACTGCGCCTCTACCTCTGCCTCTGCCTCTGCCTCTGCCTCTGCCACTGCCTCTGCGCCTCTACCTCTGCCTCTGCCTCTGCCACCGCCTGCGCCACTGCCACTGCCTCTGCCTCTGCCTCTGCCTCTGCCACTGCCTCTGCGCCTCTACCTCTGCCTCTGCCTCTGCCTCTGCCTCTGCGCCTCTACCTCTGCCTCTGCGTCTGCCTCTGCCTCTGCCACTGCCTCTGCGCCTCTACCTCTGCCTCTGCCACCGCCTGCGCCACTGCCTCTGCCTCTGCCTCTGCCACTGCCTCTGCGCCTCTACCTCTGCCTCTGCCTCTGCCTCTGCCTCTGCGCCTCTACCTCTGCCTCTGCCTCTGCCTCTGCCTCTGCCACTGCCTCCGCCTCCGCCTCCGCCTCCGCCTCCGCCTCTGCCTCCGCCTCCGCCTCCGCCTCCGCCTCCGCCTCCGCCTCTGCCTCTGCCTCCGCCTCCGCCTCCGCCTCCGCCTCTGCCTCCGCCTCTGCCTCTGCCTCTGCCTCTGCCTCTGCCTCTGCCTCTGCCTGCGCCTCTGCCTCTGCCTCCGCCTCTGCCTCCGCCTCTGCATGCGTCTCTGCCTCTGCCACTGCCTGCGCCACTGCCTCTGCCACTGCCTCTGCCTCTGCCTCTGCCACTGCCTCTGCCTCTGCCTTTGCCTGCGCCACTGCCTCTGCCACTGCCTCTGCCACTGCCTCTGCCTCTGCCACCGCCTGCGCCTCTGCCTCTGCCTCTGCCTCTGCCTCTGCCTCTGCCTGCGTCTCTGCCTCTGCCTGCGTCTCTGCCACCGCCTGCGCCTCTGCCTCATGCCTGCGTCTCTGCCTCTGCCTCTGCCACCGCATGCGCCTCTGCCTCTGCCTATGCCTCTGCCACTGCCTCTGCCTCTGCCTCTGCCACTGCCTCTGCCACTGCCTCTGCCTCTGCCTCTGCCTCTGCCTCCGCCTGCGTTTCTGCCTCTGCCTCTGCCTCTGCCTCTGCCAGCGTCTCTGCCACCGCCTGCGCCACTGCCTCTGCCTCTGCCTCTGCCTCTGCCAGCGTCTCTGCCTCTGCCTGCGTCTCTGCCACCTCCTGCACCTCTGCCTCTGCCTCTGCCTGCGTATCTGCCACCGCCTGCGCCACTGCCTCTGCCTCTGCCTCTGCCTGCGTCTCTGCCACTGCCTGCGCCACTGCCTCTGCCTCTGCCTCTGCCTGCGTCTCTGCCACCGCCTGCGCCACTGCCTCTGCCTCTGCCAGCGTCTCTGCCACCGCCTGCGCCACTGCCTCTGCCTCTGCCTCTGCCTCTGCCATCGCCTGCGCTACTGCCTCTGCCTCTGCCAGCGTCTCTGCCACCGCCTGCGCCACTGCCTCTGCCTCTGCCTCTGCCTCCGCCTGCGTCTCTGCCTCTGCCTGCGCCACTGCCTGCGTCGCTGCCTGCGTCTCTGCCTCTGCCTCTGCCTCTGCCTCTGCCTGCGTCTCTGTCTCTGCCTGCGTCTCTGTCTCTGCCTCCGCCTGCGTCTCTGCCTCTGCCTCTGCCTCTGCCTCTGCCAGCGTCTCTGCCACCGCCTGCGCCACTGCCTCTGCCACTGCCTCTGCCTCTGCCTCTGCCTCTGCCTGCGTCTCTGCCTCTGCCTCTGCCTGTGCCTCTGCCTCTCCCTCCGCCTGCGTCTCTGCCTCTGCCTCTGCCTCTGCCTGCGTCTCTGCCTCTGCCTCTGTCTCTGCCAGCGTCTCTGCCACCGCCTGCGACACTGACTCTGCCTCTGTCTGCGTCTCTACCTCTGCCTCTGCCTCTGCCAGCGTCTCTGCCACCGCCTGCGCCACTGCCTCTGCCTCTGCCTCTGCCAGCGTCTCTGCCATCGCCTCCGCCACTGCCTCTGCCTCTGCCAGCGTCTCTGCCACCGCCTGCGCCTCTGCCTCTACCTCTGCCTCTGCAACCGCCTGCGCCACTGCCTCTGCCTGTGCCTGTGCCTCTGCCTCTGCCTCTGCCTGCGTCTCTGCCACCGCCTGCGTCTCTGCCTCTGCCTCTGCCTCTGCGTCCGCCTGCGTCTCTGCCTCTGCCTCTGCCTGCGTCTCTGCCTCTGCCTCTGCCTCTGCCTGCGTCTCTGCCTCTGCCTCTGCCTCTGCCTCCGCCTCTACCTCTGCCTCTGCCTCTGCCTGCGTCTCTGCCTCTGCCTCTGCCTCTGCCTGCGTCTCTGTCTCTGCCTCCGCCTGCGTCTCTGCCTCTGCCTCTGCCTCTGCCTGCGTCTCTGCCTCTGCCTGCGTCTCTGCCTTGTCTCTGCCTCTGCCTCTGCCTCTGCCTGCGTCTCTGCCTCTGCCTCTGCCTGCGTCTCTGTCTCTGCCTGCGTCTCTGTCTCTGCCACCGCCTGCGAAACTGACTCTGCCTCTGCCTCTGCCTGCGCCACTGCCTGCGTCGCTGCCTGCGTCTCTGCCTCTGCCTCTGCCTGCGTCTCTGTCTCTGCCTGCGTCTCTGTCTCTGCCTCCGCCTGCGTCTTTGCCTCTGCCTCTGCCTCTGCCTGCGTCTCTGCCTCTGCCTCTGCCTGCGTCTCTGCCACCGCCTGCGCCACTGCCTCTGCCTCTGCCAGCGTCTCTGCCACCGCCTGCGCCACTGCCACTGCCTCTGCCTCTGCCACCGCCTGCGCCACTGCCTCTGCCAGCGTCTCTACCACCGCCTGCGCCACTGCCTCTGCCTCTGCCACCGCCTGCGCCACTGCCTCTGCCTCTGCCTCTGCCTCTGCCTCTGCCACTGCCTCTGCCTCTGCCTCTGCCACTGCCTCTGCGCCTCTACCTCAGCCTCTGCCACTGCCTCTGCCTCTGCCTCTGCCACTGCCTCTGCGCCTCTACCTCTGCCTCTGCCTCTGCCACCGCCTGCGCCACTGCCTCTGCCTCTGCCTCTGCCTCTGCCTCTGCCACTGCCTCTGCGCCTCTACCTCTGCCTCTGCCTCTGCCTCTGCCTCTGCGCCTCTACCTCTGCCTCTGCCTCTGCCTCTGCCTCTGCGCCTCTACCTCTGCCTCTGCCTCTGCCTCTGCCTCTGCCACTGCCTCCGCCTCCGCCTCCGCCTCCGCCTCCGCCTCTGCCTCCGCCTCCGCCTCCGCCTCCGCCTCCGCCTCCGCCTCTGCCTCTGCCTCCGCCTCCGCCTCCGCCTCCGCCTCTGCCTCCGCCTCTGCCTCTGCCTCTGCCTCTGCCTCTGCCTCTGCCTCTGCCTGCGCCTCTGCCTCTGCCTCCGCCTCTGCCTCCGCCTCTGCATGCGTCTCTGCCTCTGCCACTGCCTGCGCCACTGCCTCTGCCACTGCCTCTGCCTCTGCCTCTGCCACTGCCTCTGCCTCTGCCTTTGCCTGCGCCACTGCCTCTGCCACTGCCTCTGCCACTGCCTCTGCCTCTGCCACCGCCTGCGCCTCTGCCTCTGCCTCTGCCTCTGCCTCTGCCTGCGTCTCTGCCTCTGCCTGCGTCTCTGCCACCGCCTGCGCCTCTGCCTCTGCCTGCGTCTCTGCCTCTGCCTCTGCCACCGCATGCGCCTCTGCCTCTGCCTCTGCCTCTGCCACTGCCTCTGCCTCTGCCTCTGCCACTGCCTCTGCCACTGCCTCTGCCTCTGCCTCTGCCTCTGCCTCCGCCTGCGTTTCTGCCTCTGCCTCTGCCTCTGCCTCTGCCAGCGTCTCTGCCACCGCCTGCGCCACTGCCTCTGCCTCTGCCTCTGCCTCTGCCAGCGTCTCTGCCACCGCCTGCGCCACTGCCTCTGCCTCTGCCTCTGCCTCTGCCTGCGTCTCTGCCACCTCCTGCACCTCTGCCTCTGCCTGCGTATCTGCCACCGCCTGCGCCACTGCCTCTGCCTCTGCCTCTGCCTGCGTCTCTGCCACTGCCTGCGCCACTGCCTCTGCCTCTGCCTCTGCCTGCGTCTCTGCCACCGCCTGCGCCACTGCCTCTGCCTCTGCCAGCGTCTCTGCCACCGCCTGCGCCACTGCCTCTGCCTCTGCCTCTGCCTCTGCCATCGCCTGCGCTACTGCCTCTGCCTCTGCCAGCGTCTCTGCCACCGCCTGCGCCACTGCCTCTGCCTCTGCCTCTGCCTCCGCCTGCGTCTCTGCCTCTGCCTGAGCCACTGCCTGCGTCGCTGCCTGCGTCTCTGCCTCTGCCTCTGCCTCTGCCTGCGTCTCTGTCTCTGCCTGCGTCTCTGTCTCTGCCTCCGCCTGCGTCTCTGCCTCTGCCTCTGCCTCTGCCTCTGCCAGCGTCTCTGCCACCGCCTGCGCCACTGCCTCTGCCACTGCCTCTGCCTCTGCCTCTGCCTCTGCCTGCGTCTCTGCCTCTGCCTCTGCCTGTGCCTCTGCCTCTCCCTCCGCCTGCGTCTCTGCCTCTGCCTCTGCCTCTGCCTGCGTCTCTGCCTCTGCCTCTGTCTCTGCCAGCGTCTCTGCCACCGCCTGCGACACTGACTCTGCCTCTGTCTGCGTCTCTACCTCTGCCTCTGCCTCTGCCAGCGTCTCTGCCACCGCCTGCGCCACTGCCTCTGCCTCTGCCTCTGCCAGCGTCTCTGCCATCGCCTCCGCCACTGCCTCTGCCTCTGCCAGCGTCTCTGCCACCGCCTGCGCCTCTGCCTCTACCTCTGCCTCTGCCACCGCCTGCGCCACTGCCTCTGCCTGTGCCTGTGCCTCTGCCTCTGCCTCTGCCTGCGTCTCTGCCACCGCCTGCGTCTCTGCCTCTGCCTCTGCCTCTGCGTCCGCCTGCGTCTCTGCCTCTGCCTCTGCCTGCGTCTCTGCCTCTGCCTCTGCCTCTGCCTGCGTCTCTGCCTCTGCCTCTGCCTCTGCCTCCGCCTCTACCTCTGCCTCTGCCTCTGCCTGCGTCTCTGCCTCTGCCTCTGCCTCTGCCTGCGTCTCTGTCTCTGCCTCCGCCTGCGTCTCTGCCTCTGCCTCTGCCTCTGCCTGCGTCTCTGCCTCTGCCTGCGTCTCTGCCTTGTCTCTGCCTCTGACTCTGCCTCTGCCTGCGTCTCTGCCTCTGCCTCTGCCTGCGTCTCTGTCTCTGCCTGCGTCTCTGTCTCTGCCACCGCCTGCGAAACTGACTCTGCCTCTGCCTCTGCCTGCGCCACTGCCTGCGTCGCTGCCTGCGTCTCTGCCTCTGCCTCTGCCTGCGTCTCTGTCTCTGCCTGCGTCTCTGTCTCTGCCTCCGCCTGCGTCTTTGCCTCTGCCTCTGCCTCTGCCTGCGTCTCTGCCTCTGCCTCTGCCTCTGCCTCTGCCTGAGTCTCTTCCACCGCCTGCGCCACTGCCTCTGTCTCTGCCTCTGCCTCTGCCTGCGTCTCTGCCTCTCCTGCGTCTCTGCCTCTGCCTCTGCCTCTGCCTCTGCCTCTGTCTGAGTCTCTGCCTCTGCCTGAGTCTCTTCCACCGCCTGCGCCACTGCTTCTGTCTCTGCCTCTGCCTCAGCCTGCGTCTCTGCCTCTGCCTCTGCCTGCGTCTCTGCCTCTGCCTCTGCCAGCGTCTCTGCCTCTGCCTCTGCCACTGCCTCTGCCTCTGCCTCTGCCTCTGCCTCTGCCTCTGCCTCTGCCTCCGCCTGCGTCTCTGCCTCTGCCTCCGTCTGCGTCTCTGCCTCTGCCTGCGTCTCTGTCTCTGCCTGCGTCTCTGCCTCTGCCTCTGCCTTTGCCTCTGCCTCTGCCTCTGCCTCTGCCTCTGCCTCTGCCAGCGTCTCTGCCACCGCCTGCGCCACTGCCTCTGCCTCTGCCAGCGTCTCTGCCACCGCCATGCGCCACTGCCTCTGCCACCGCCTGCGCCTCTGCCTCTGCCTGCGTCTCTGCCTCTGCCTGCGTCTCTGCCTCTGCCTCTGCCTCTGCCTCTGCCTGCCTCTGCCTCTGCCTCTGCCTCTGCCTCTGCCTCTGCCTCCGCCTGCGTCTCAGCCTCTGCCTCTGCGTGTGTCTCTGCCTCTGCCTCTGCCTCTGCCTCTGCCTCTGCCTGCGCCTCTGCCTCTGCCTCTGCCACCGCCTGCGTCTCTGCCTCTGCCTCTGCCTCTGCCTGCGTCTCTGCCTCTGCCTCTGCCTGCGCCTCTGCCTCTGCCTCCGCCTGCGTCTCTGCCTCTGCCTCTGCCTCTGCCTGCGTCTCTGCCTCTGCCTCTGCCTGCGTCTCTGCCACCGGATGTGCCACTGCCTCTGCCTCTGCCACGTCTCTGCCACCGCCTGTGCCACTGCCTCTGCCACCGCCTCCGCCTGCGCTACTGCCTCTGCCTCTGCCACCGCCTGCGTCTCTGCCACCCCCTGCGCCACTGCCTCTGCCTCTGCCTGCGTCTCTGCCACCGGATGTGGCACTTCCTCTGCCTCTGCCAGCGTCTCTGCCACCGCCTGCGCCACTGCCTCTGCCTCTGCCTCTGCCTCTGCCAGCGTCTCTGCCACCGCCTGCGCCACTGCCTCTGCCTCTGCCTCTGCCACCGCCTGCGTCTCTGCCACCGCCTGCGCCACTGCCTCTGCCTCTGCCTCTGCCAGCGTCTCTGCCACCGCCTGCGCCACTGCCTCTGCCTCTGCCTGCGTCTCTGCCACCGCCTCTGCCTCTACCTCTGCCTCTGCCTCTGCCAGCGTCTCTGCCTCTGCCTCTGCCTCTGCCAGCGTCTCTGCCTCCGCCTGCGCCACTGCCTCTGCGTCTGCCAGCGTCTCTGCCTCCGCCTGCGCCACTGCCTCTGCGTCTGCCAGCGTCTCTGCCACCGCCTGCGTCTCTGCCACCGCCTGCGTCTCTGCCACCGCCTCTGACTCTGCCTCTGCCACCGCCTGCGCCACTGCCTCTGCCTCTGCCTCTGACTCTGCCTCTGCCACCGCCTGCGCCACTGCCTCTGCCTGTGCCTGTGCCTCTGCCTCTGCCAGCGTCTCTGCCACCGCCTGCGCCACTGCCTCTGCCTCTGCCTCTGCCTCCGCCTGCGTCTCTGCCACCGCCTGCGCCACTGCCTTTGCCTCTGCCTCTGCCTCCGCCTGCGTCTCTGCCACCGCATGCGCCACTGCCTCTGTCTCTGCCTGTGCCTCTGCCTCCGCCTGCGTCTCTGCTTCTGCCAGCGCCATTGCCTCTGCCTCTGCCTGCGCCACTGCCTCTGCCTCTGCCAGCGTCTCTGCCACCGCCTGCGCCACTGCCTCTGCCTGTGCCTGTGCCTCTGCCTCTGCCTCTGCCAGCGTCTCTGCCACCGCCTGCGCCACTGCCTCTGCCTGTGCCTCTGCCTCTGCCTGCGCCACTGCCTCTGCCTCTGCCTGCGCCATTGCCTCTGCCTCTGCCAGCGTCTCTGCCACCGCCTGCGCCACTGCCTCTGCCTGTGCCTTGCCTCTGCCTCTGCCTCTGCCTGCGTCTCTGCCACCGCCTGCGCCACTGCCTCTGCCTCTGCCAGCGTCTCTGCCATCGCCTGCGCCACTGCCTCTGCCTCTGCCTCTGCCAGCGTCTCGGCCACCGCCTGCGCCACTGCCTCTGCCTCTGCCTCTGCCTGCGTCTCTGCCACCGCCTGCGCCACTGCCTCTGCCTCTGCCTCTGCCTGCGTCTCTGCCACCGCCTGCACCTCTGCCTCTGCCTCTGCCTGCGTCTCTGCCACCGCCTGCGCCACTGCCTCTGCCTCTGCCAGCGTCTCTGCCACCGCCTGCGCCACTGCCTCTGCCTCTGCCTCTGCCAGCGTCTCTGCCACCGCCTGCGCCACTGCCTCTGCCTCTGCCACCGCCTGCGCCACTGCCTCTGCCTCTGCCAGCGTCTCTGCCACCGCCTGCGCCACTGCCTCTGCCTCTGCCTCTGCCAACGCCTGCGCTACTGCCTCTGCCTCTGCCAGCATCTCTGCCACGGCCTGCGCCACTGCCTCTGCCTCTGCCTCTGCCACCGCCTGCGCTACTGCCTCTGCCTCTGCCAGCGTCTCTGCCACCGCCTGCGCTACTGCCTCTGCCTCCGCCTGCGTCTCTGCCTCTGCCTGCGCCACTGCCTGCGTCGCTGCCTGCGTCTCTGCCTCTGCCTCTGCCTCTGCCTCTGCCTGCGTCTCTGCCTCTGCCTCTGCCTCTGCCTCTGCCTCTGCCTGCGTCTCTGCCACCGCCTGCGATACTGACTCTGCCTCTGCCTCTGCCAGCGTCTCTGCCACCGCCTGCGCCACTGCCTCTGCCACTGCCTCTGCCTCTGCCTCTGCCTCTGCCTGCGTCTCTGCCTCTGCCTCTGCCTGTGCCTCTGCCTCTGCCTCCTCCTGCGTCTCTGCCTCTGCCTCTGCCTCTGCCTGCGTCTCTGCCTCTGCCTCTGTCTCTGCCAGCGTCTCTGCCACCGCCTGCGACACTGACTCTGCCTCTGCCTGCGTCTCTACCTCTGCCTCTGCCAGCGTTTCTGCCACCGCCTGCGCCACTGCCTCTGCCTCTGCCTCTGCCAGCGTCTCTGCCACCGCCTGCGCCACTGCCTCTGCCTCTGCCAGCGTCTCTGCCACCGCCTGCGCCTCTGCCTCTGCCTCTGCCACCGCCTGCGCCACTGCCTCTGCCTCTGCCTGCGTCTCTGCCTCTGCCTGCGTCTCTGCCTCTGCCTCTGCCTCCGCCTGCGTCTCTGCCTCTGCCTGCGTCTCTGCCTCTGCCTCTGCCTCTGCCTGCGTCTCTGCCTCTGCCTCTGCCTCTGCCTCTGCCTGCGTCTCTGCCTCTGCCTCTGCCTCTGCCTGCGTCTCTGCCTCTGCCTCTGCCTCTGCCTCTGCCTTTGCCTGCGTCTCTGCCTCTACCTCTGCCTCTGCCTCTGCCTGTGTCTCTGCCTCTGCCTCTGCCTCTGCCTGCGTCTCTGTCTCTGCCTCCGCCTGCGTCTCTGCCTCTGCCTCTGCCTCTGTCTCTGCCTGCGTCTCTGCCTCTGCCTGCGTCTCTGCCTCTGCCTCAGCCTCTGCCTCTGCCTGAGTCTCTTCCACCGCCTGCGCCACTGCCTCTGTCTCTGCCTCTGCCTCTGCCTGCGTCTCTGCCTCTGCCTCTGCCTCTGCCTGTGCCTCTGCCTCTGCCTCCGCCTGCGTCTCTGCCTCTGCCTGCGTCTCTGCCTCTGCCTCTGCCTTTGCCTCTGCCTCTGCCTCTGCCTCTGCCAGCGTCTCTGCCACCGCCTGCGCCACTGCCTCTGCCTCTGCCAGCGTCTCTGCCACCGCCATGCGCCACTGCCTCTGCCACCGCCTGCGCCTCTGCCTCTGCCTCTGCCTCTGCCTGCGTCTCTGCCTCTGCCTGCGTCTCTGCCTCTGCCTCTGCCTCTGCCTCTGCCTGCCTCTGCCTCTGCCTCTGCCTCTGCCTCCGCCTGCGTCTCTGCCTCTGCCTCTGCGTGTGTCTCTGCCTCTGCCTCTGCCTCTGCCTGCGCCTCTGCCTCTGCCTCTGCCACCGCCTGCGTCTCTGCCTCTGCCTCTGCCTGCGTCTCTGCCTCTGCCTCTGCCTGCGCCTCTGCCTCTGCCTCCGCCTGAGTCTCTGCCTCTGCCTCTGCCTCTGCCTGCGTCTCTGCCTCTGCCTCTGCCTGCGTCTCTGCCACCGGATGTGCCACT
This sequence comes from Scyliorhinus torazame, assembly GCF_047496885.1. NCBI lineage: Eukaryota > Metazoa > Chordata > Chondrichthyes > Carcharhiniformes > Scyliorhinidae > Scyliorhinus > Scyliorhinus torazame. The sequence goes on along the minus strand of NW_027307806.1, from coordinate 697,370 downwards.
GCCTCTGCCTCTGCCACGTCTCTGCCACCGCCTGTGCCACTGCCTCTGCCACCGCCTCCGCCTGCACCACTGCCTCTGCCTCTGCCACCGCCTGCGTCTCTGCCACCCCCTGCGCCACTGCCTCTGCCTCTGCCTGCGTCTCTGCCACCGGATGTGGCACTTCCTCTGCCTCTGCCAGCGTCTCTGCCACCGCCTGCGCCACTGCCTCTGCCTCTGCCAGCGTCTCTGTCTCTGCCTCCGCCTCTGCCTCTGTCTGTGCCTCTACCTCTGCCTCTGCCACCGCCTGCGCCACTGCCTCTGCCTCTGCCAGGGTCTCTGCCACCGCCTGCGCCACTGCCTCTGCCACCGCCTGCGCCACTGCCACTGCCTCTGCCTCTGCCTCTGCCACCGCCTGCGCCACTGCCTCTGCCTCTGCCTCTGCCACCGCCTGCGTCTCTGCCACCGCCTGCGCCACTGCCTCTGCCTCTGCCTCTGCCAGCGTCTCTGCCACCGCCTGCGCCACTGCCTCTGCCTCTGCCTGCGTCTCTGCCACCGCCTCTGCCTCTACCTCTGCCTCTGCCTCTGCCAGCGTCCCTGCCTCTGCCTCTGCCTCTGCCAGCGTCTCTGCCTCCGCCTGCGCCACTGCCTCTGCGTCAGCCAGCGTCTCTGCCTCCGCCTGCGCCACTGCCTCTGCGTCTGCCAGCGTCTCTGCCACCGCCTGCGTCTCTGCCACCGCCTGCGTCTCTGCCACCGCCTCTGACTCTGCCTCTGCCACCGCCTGCGCCACTGCCTCTGCCTCTGCCTCTGCCACTGCCTCTGCCTCTGCCAGCGTCTCTGCCACCGCCTGCGCCACTGCCTCTGCCTCTGCCTCTGCCACTGCCTCTGCCTCTGCCAGCGTCTCTGCCACCGCCTGCGCCACTGCCTCTGCCTGTGCCTCTGCCTCTGCCTCTGCCTGCGTCTCTGCCACCGCCTGCGTCTCTGCCACCGCCTGCGCCACTGCCTCTGCCTGTGCCTGTGCCTCTGCCTCTGCCAGCGTCTCTGCCACCGCCTGCGCCACTGCCTCTGCCTCTGCCTCTGCCTCCGCCTGCGTCTCTGCCACCGCCTGCGCCACTGCCTTTGCCTCTGCCTCTGCCTCCGCCTGCGTCTCTGCCACCGCATGCGCCACTGCCTCTGCCTCTGCCTGTGCCTCTGCCTCCGCCTGCGTCTCTGCTTCTGCCAGCGCCATTGCCTCTGCCTCTGCCTGCGCCACTGCCTCTGCCTCTGCCAGCGTCTCTGCCACCGCCTGCGCCACTGCCTCTGCCTGTGCCTGTGCCTCTGCCTCTGCCTCTGCCAGCGTCTCTGCCACCGCCTGCGCCACTGCCTCTGCCTGTGCCTCTGCCTCTGCCTCTGCCTCTGCCTGCGTCTCTGCCACCGCCTGCGCCACTGCCTCTGCCTCTGCCAGCGTCTCTGCCACCGCCTGCGCCACTGCCTCTGCCTCTGCCTCTGCCAGCGTCTCGGCCACCGCCTGCGCCACTGCCTCTGCCTCTGCCTCTGCCTGCGTCTCTGCCACCGCCTGCGCCACTGCCTCTGCCTTTGCCTCTGCCTGCGTCTCTGCCACCGCCTGCATCTCTGCCTCTGTCTCTGCCTGCGTCTCTGCCACCGCCTGCGCCACTGCCTCTACCTCTGCCAGCTTCTCTGCCACCGCCTGCGCCACTGCCTCTGCCTCTGCCTCTGCCAGCGTCTCTGCCACCGCCTGCGCCACTGCCTCTGCCTCTGCCACCGCCTGCGCCACTGCCTCTGCCTCTGCCAGCGTCTCTGCCACCGCCTGCGCCACTGCCTCTGCCTCTGCCAACGCCTGCGCTACTGCCTCTGCCTCTGCCAGCGTCTCTGCCACGGCCTGCGCCACTGCCTCTGCCTCTGCCTCTGCCACCGCCTGCGCTACTGCCTCTGCCTCTGCCAGCGTCTCTGCCACCGCCTGCGCTACTGCCTCTGCCTCCGCCTGCGTCTCTGCCTCTGCCTGCGACACTGCCTGCGTCGCTGCCTGCGTCTCTGCCTCTGCCTCTGCCTCTGCCTGAGTCTCTGTCTCTGCCTGCGTCTCTGTCTTTGCCTCCGCCTGCGTCTCTGCCTCTGCCTCTGCCTCTGCCTCTGCCTGCGTCTCTGCCACCGCCTGCGACACTGACTCTGCCTCTGCCTCTGCCAGCGTCTCTGCCACCGCCTGCGCCACTGCCTCTGCCACTGCCTCTGCCTCTGCCTCTGCCTCTGCCTGCGTCTCTGCCTCTGCCTCTGCCTGTGCCTCTGCCTCTGCCTCCTCCTGCGTCTCTGCCTCTGCCTCTGCCTGCGTCTCTGCCTCTGCCTCTGTCTCTGCCAGCGTCTCTGCCACCGCCTGCGACACTGACTCTGCCTCTGCCTGCGTCTCTACCTCTGCCTCTGCCAGCGTTTCTGCCACCGCCTGCGCCACTGCCTCTGCCTCTGCCTCTGCCAGCGTCTCTGCCACCGCCTGCGCCACTGCCTCTGCCTCTGCCAGCGTCTCTGCCACCGCCTGCGCCTCTGCCTCTGCCTCTGCCACCGCCTGCGCCACTGCCTCTGCCTCTGCCTGCGTCTCTGCCTCTGCCTGCGTCTCTGCCTCTGCCTCTGCCGCCGCCTGCGTCTCTGCCTCTGCCTGCGTCTCTGCCTCTGCCTCTGCCTGCGTCTCTGCCTCTGCCTCTGCCTCTGCCTCTGCCTGCGTCTCTGCCTCTGCCTCTGCCTGCGTCTCTGCCTCTGCCTCTGCCTCTGCCTCTGCCTTTGCCTGCGTCTCTGCCTCTACCTCTGCCTCTGCCTCTGCCTGTGTCTCTGCCTCTGCCTCTGCCTCTGCCTGCGTCTCTGTCTCTGCCTCCGCCTGCATCTCTGCCTCTGCCTCTGCCTCTGTCTCTGCCTGCGTCTCTGCCTCTGCCTGCGTCTCTGCCTCTGCCTCTGCCTCAGCCTCTGCCTCTTCCTGAGTCTCTTCCACCGCCTGCGCCACTGCCTCTGTCTCTGCCTCTGCCTCTGCCTGCGTCTCTGCCTCTGCCTCTGCCTGCGTCTCTGTCTCTGCCTCTGCCTCTGCCTCTGCCTGCGTCTCTGTCTCTGCCTGCGTCTCTGTCTCTGCCTGCGTCTCTGTCTCTGCCTCCGCCTGCGTCTCTGCCTCTGCCTCTGCCTCTGCCTCTGCCTGCGTCTCTGTCTCTGCCTGCGTCTCTGTCTCTGCCTCCGCCTGCGCCTCTGCCTCTGCCTCTGCCTCTGCCTGCGTCTCTGCCTCTGCCTGCGTCTCTGCCTCTGCCTCTGCCTCTGCATCTGCCTCTGCCTGAGTTTCTTCCACCGCCTGCGCCACTGCCTCTGTCTCTGCCTCTGCCTCTGCCTGCGTCTCTGCCTCTGCCTCTGCCTGCGTCTCTGCCTCTGCCTCTCCTGCGTATCTGCCTCTGCCTCTGCCTCTGCCTCCGCCTGCGTCTCTGCCTCTGCCTGCGTCTCTGTCTCTGCCTCTGCCTGCGTCTCTGCCTCTGCCTGCGTCTCTGTCTCTGCCTGCGTCTCTGCCTCTGCCTCTGCCTCTGCCTCTGCCTCTACCTCTGCCTGCGTCTCTGTCTCTGCCTTCGCCTGCGTCTCTGCCTCTGCCTGCGTCTCTGTCTCTGCCTGCGTCTCTGCCTCTGCCTGCGTCTCTGCCTCTGCCTGCGTCTCTGTCTCTGCCTGCGTCTCTGCCTCCGCCTGCGTCTCTGCCTCTGCCACTGCCTCTGCCTGCGTCTCTGCCTCTGCCTCTGCCTCTGCCTGCGTCTCTGCCTCAGACTGCGCCACTGCCTCTGCATCTGCCAGCGTCTCTGCCACCGCCTGCGCCACTGCCTCTGCCTCTGCCACCGCCTGCGCCTCTGCCTCTACCTCTGCCTCTGCCAGCGTCTCTGCCACCGCCTGCGCCACTGCCTCTACCTCTGCCAGCGTCTCTGCCACCGCCTGCGCCACTGCCTCTGCCTCTGCCACCGCCTGCGCCTCTGCCTCTACCTCTGCCTCTGCCTGCGTCTCTGCCTCTGCCATCGCCACTGCCCCTGGCTCTGCCACCGCCTGCGCCTCTGCCTCTGCCTCTATCTCTGCCTCTGCCTGCGTCTCTGCCTCTGCCTCCGCCTCTGCCTCTGCCTCTGCCTCCGCCTGCGTTTCTGCCTCTGCCTCTGCCTCTGACTGCGTCTCTGCCTCTGCCTCCGCCACTGCCTCTGCCTCTGCCTCTGACTGCGTCTCTGCCTCTGCCTGCGCCGCTGCCTCTGCCTCTACCTCTGCCTGTGTCTCTGCCTCTGCCTCTACCTGCGTCTCTGCCTCTACCTCTGCCTCTGCCTCTACCTCTGCCTCTGCCTCTGCCTCTGCCTCTACCTCTGCCTCTGCCTGCGTCTCTGCCTCTGCCTCTGCCTCTGCCTGCGTCTCTGCCTCTGCCTCTGCCTCTGCCTCTACCTCTGCCTCTGCCTGCGTCTCTGCCTCTGCCTCTGCCTCTGCCTGCGTCTCTGCCTCTGCCTCTGCGTCTGCCTGCGTCTCTGTCTCTGTCTCTGCCTCTGCCTGCGCCGCTGCCTCTGCCTCTGCCTCTGTCTCTGCCTCTACCTCTGCCTGTATCTCTGCCTCTGCCTCTGCCTGCGTCTCTGCCTCTACCTCTGCCTCTGCCTCTACCTCTGCCTCTGCCTCTGCCTGCGTCTCTGCCTCTGCCTCTGCCTCTGCCACCGCCTGCGTCTCTGCCTCTGCCTCTGCCTCTGCCTGCGTCTCTGCCTCTGCCTCTGCCAGCGTCTCTGTCTCTGCCTCCGCCTGCGTCTCTGCCTCTGCCTCTGCCTCTGCCTGCGCCTCTGCCTCTGCCTCTGCCTGCGTCTCTGCCACCGGATGTGCCACTGCCTCTGCCACCGCCTCCGCCTGCGCCACTGCCTCTGCCTCTGCCAACGCCTGCGCCACTGCCTCTGCCAGCGTCTCTGCCACCGCCTGCGCCACTGCCTCTGCCTCTGCCAGCGTCTCTGTCTCTGCCTCTGCCTCTGCCTCTGCATGCGTCTCTGCCTCTACCTCTGCCTCTGCCTCTGCATGCGTCTCTGCCTCCGCCTGCGCCACTGCCTCTGCCTCTCCTGCGTCTCTGCCTCTGCCTCTGCCTCTGCCTCTGCCTGCGTCTCTGCCTCTGCCTCTGCCTATGCATGCGTCTCTGCCACCGCCTGCGCCACTGTCTCTGCCACCGCCTGCGTCTCTGCCACCGCCTGCGCCACTGCCTCTGCCTCTGCCAGCGTCTCTGCCACCGCCTGCGTCTCTGCCTCTGCCTCTGCCTCTGCCACCGCCTGCGCCACTGCCTCTGCCACCGCCACCGCCTGCGCCACTGCCTCTGCCTCTGCCTCTGCCTCTGCCTGCGCCACCGCCTCTGCCTCTGCCTCTGCCTCTGCCTCTGCCTCTGCCTATGCATGCGTCTCTGCCTCTGCCAGCGTCTCTGCCACCGCCTGCGCCTCTGCCTCTGCCTCTGCCTCTGCCTCTGCCTCTGCCTGCGTCTCTGCCTCTGCCTCTGCCACCGCCTGCGCCACTGCCTCTGCCACCGCCACCGCCTGCGCCACTGCCTCTGCCTCTGCCTCTGCCTCTGCCTCTGCCTGCGCCACCGCCTCTGCCTCTGCCTCTGCCTCTTCCTCTGCCTATGCATGCGTCTCTGCCTCTGCCAGCGTCTCTGCCACCGCCTCTGCCAGCGTCTCTGCCACCGCCTGCGCCTCTGCCTCTGGCTCTGCCTCTGCCTCTGCCTCTGCCTGCGTCTCTGCTTCTGCCTGCGTCTCTGCCACCGCTTGCGCCACTGCCACCGCCTGCGCCACTGCCTCTACCTCTGCCTCTGCCTCTGCCTCTGCCTCTGCCTCTGCCTATGCATGCGTCTCTGCCTCTGCCAGCGTCTCTGCCACCGCCTCTGCCAGCGTCTCGGCCACCGCCTGCGCCTCTGCCTCTGCCTCTGCCTCTGCCTCTGCCTCTGCCTGCGTCTCTGCCTCTGCCTGCGTCTCTGCCACCGCCTGCGCCACTGCCTCTGCCTCTGCCACCGCCTGCGCCACTGCCTCTGCCACCGCCTGCGCCACTTCCTCTGCCTCTGCCTGCGTCTCTGCCACCGCCTCTGCCTTTACCTCTGCCTCTGCCTCTGCCTCTGCCTGCGTCTCTGCCTCTGCCTGCGTCTCTGCCTCTGCCTGCGTCTCTGCCTCTGCCTCTCCTGCGTCTCTGCCTCTGCCTCTGCCTCTGCCTGCGTCTCTGACTCTGCCTCTCCTGCGTCTATGCCTCTGCCTCTGCCTCTGCCTCTGCCTGCGTCTCTGCCTCTGCCTCTGCCTCTACCTCTGCCTCTGCCTATGCATGCGTCTCTGCCACCGCCTGCGCCACTGTCTCTGCCACCGCCTGCGTCTCTGCCACCGCCTGCGCCACTGCCTCTGCCTCAGCCAGCGTCTCTGCCACCGCCTGCGCCACTGCCTCTGCATCTGCCTCTGCCACCGCCTGCGCCACTGCCTCTGCCACCGCCACCGCCTGCGCCACTGCCTCTGCCTCTGCCTCTGCCTCTGCCTCTGCCTCTGCCTGCGTCTCTGCCACCGCCTGCGACACTGACTCTGCCTCTGCCTCTGCCAGCGTCTCTGCCACCGCCTGCGCCACTGCCTCTGCCACTGCCTCTGCCTCTGCCTCTGCCTCTGCCTGCGTCTCTGCCTCTGCCTCTGCCTCTGCCTGTGCCTCTGCCTCTGCCTCCGCCTGCGTCTCAGCCTCTGCCTCTGCCTCTGCCTGCGTCTCTGCCTCTGCCTCTGTCTCTGCCAGTGTCTCTGCCACCGCCTGCGACACTGACTCTGCCTCTGCCTGCGTCTCTACCTCTGCCTCTGCCTCTGCCAGCGTCTCTGCCACCGCCTGCGCCACTGCCTCTGCCTCTGCCTCTGCCAGCGTCTCTGCCACCGCCTCCGCCACTGCCCCTGCCTCTGCCAGCGTCTCTGCCACCGCCTGCGCCTCTGCCTCTGCCTCTGCCACCGCCTGCGCTACTGCCTCTGCCTCTGCCTGCGTCTCTGCCACCGCCTGCGACACTGCCTCTGCCTCTGCCTCTGCCTCTCCTGCGCCTCTGCCTCTGCCTCTGCCTCTGCCTCCGCCTGCGTCTCTGCCTCTGCCTGCGTCTCTGCCTCTGCCTCTGCCTGCGTCTCTGCCTCTGCCTCTGCCTGTGTCTCTGCCTCTGCCTCTGCCTCCGCCTCTACCTCTGCCTCTGCCTCTGCCTGCGTCTCTGCCTCTGCCTCTGCCTCTGCCTGCGTCTCTGTCTCTGCCTCCGCCTGCGTCTCTGCCTCTGCCTCTGCCTCTGCCTGCGTCTCTGCCTCTGCCTGCGTCTCTGCCTCTGCCTCTGCCTGTGTCTCTGCCTCTGCCTCTGCCTCTGCCTCCGCCTCCACCTCTGCCTCTGCCTCTGCCTGTGTCTCTGCCTCTGCCTCTGACTCTGCCTCTGCCTGCGTCTCTGTCTCTGCCTCCGCCTGCGTCTCTGCCTCTGCCTCTGCCTCTGCCTGCGTCTCTGCCTCTGCCTGCGTCTCTGCCTCTGTCTCTGCCTCTGCCTCTGCCTCTGCCTGCGTCTCTGCCTCTGCCTCTGCCTCATCTGCGTCTCTGTCTCTGCCTGCGTCTCTGTCTCTGCCACCGCCTGCGAAACTGACTCTGCCTCTGCCTCTGCCTCTGCCTCTGCCTGCGCCACTGCCTGCGTCGCTGCCTGCGTCTCTGCCTCTGCCTCTGCCTCTGCCTGCGTCTCTGTCTCTGCCTCCGCCTGCGTCTCTGCCTCTGCCTCTGCCTCTGCCTCTGCCTGCGTCTCTGCCTCTGCCTCTGTCTCTGCCTGAGTCTCTTCCACCGCCTGCGCCACTGCCTCTGTCTCTGCCTCTGCCTCTGCCTGCGTCTCTGCCTCTGCCTCTGCCTGCGTCTCTGCCTCTGCCTCTCCTGCGTCTCTGCCTTTGCCTCTGCCTCTGCCTCTGCCTGAGTCTCTTCCACCGCCTGCGCCACTGCCTCTGTCTCTGCCTCTGCCTCTGCCTGCGTCTCTGCCTCTGCCTCTGCCTGCGTCTCTGCCTCTGCCTCTGCCTGCGTCTCTGCCTCTGCCTCTGCCACTGCCTCTGCCTCTGTCTCTGCCTCTGCCTCTGCCTGCGTCTCTGCCTCTGCCTCTGCCTGCGTCTCTGCCTCTGCCTCTGCCACTGCCTCTGCCTCTGCCTCTGCCTCTGCCTCTGCCTCCGCCTGCGTCTCTGCCTCTGCCTCCGCCTGCGTCTCTGCCTCTGCCTGCGTCTCTGCCTCCGCCTGCGTCTCTGCCTCTGCCTCTGCCTCTGCCTCTACCTCTGCCTGCGTCTCTGTCTCTGCCTCCGCCTGCGTCTCTGCCTCTGCCTGCGTCTCTGTCTCTGCCTGCGTCTCTGCCTCTGCCTCTGCCTTTGCCTCTGCCTCTGCCTCTGCCTCTGCCTCTGCCAGCGTCTCTGCCACCGCCTGCGCCACTGCCTCTGCCTCTGCCAGCGTCTCTGCCACCGCCATGCGCCACTGCCTCTGCCACCGCCTGCGCCTCTGCCTCTGCCTCTGCCCCTGCCTCTGCCTCTGCCTCTGCCTCTGCCTCTGCCTCCGCCTGTGTCTCTGCCTCAGCCTCTGCCTCTGCCTCTGCCTCTGCCTGCGTGTCTGCCTCTGCCTCTGCCTCTGCCACCGCCTGCGTCTCTGCCTCTGCCTGCGTCTCTGCCTCTGCCTCTGCCTCTGCCTGCCTCTCTGCCTCTGCCTCTGTCTCTGCCACCGCCTGCGTCTCTGCCTCTGCCTCTGCCTCTGCCAGCGTCTCTGTCTCTGCCTCCGCCTGCGTCTCTGCCTCTGCCTCTGCCTCTGCCTGCGCCTCTGCCTCTGCCTCCGCCTGCGTCTCTGCAACCCCCTCCGCAACTGCCTCTGCCTCTGCCTGCGTCTGTGCCACCGGATGTGCCACTGCCTCTGCCTCTGCCACGTCTCTGCCACCGCCTCCGCCTGCGCCACTGCCTCTGCCTCTGAAACCGCCTGCGTCTCTGCCACCCCCTGCGCCACAGCCTCTGCCTCTGCCTGCGTCTCTGCCACCGGATGTGCCACTGCCTCTGCCTCTGCCAGCGTCTCTGCCACCGCCTGCGCCACTGCCTCTGCCTCTGCCAGCGTCTCTGTCTCTGCCTCCGCCTCTGCCTCTGTCTCTGCCTCTACCTCTGCCTCTGCCTCTGCCACTGCCTGCGTCACTGCCTCTGCCAGCGTCTCTGCCACCGCCTGCGCCACTGCCTCTGCCTCTGCCAGCGTCTCTGCCACCGCCTGCGCCACTGCCTCTGCCTCTGTCTCTGCCTCTGCCTGCGTCTCTGACACCGCCTGCACCACTGCCTCTGCCTCTGCCTCTGCCTCTGCCACCGCCTGCGCCACTGCCTCTGCCTCTGCCAGCGTCTCTGCCACCGCCTGCGCCACTGCCTCTGCCTCTGCCAGCGTCTCTGCCACCGCCTGCGCCACTGCCTCTGCCTCTGCCTCTGCCTGTGCCTCTGCCTCTGCCTCTGCCTCTGCCAGCGTCTCTGCCACCGCCTGCGCCACTGCCTCTGCCTCTGCCAGCGTCTCTGCCACCGCCTGCGCCACTGCCTCTGCCTCTGAAAGGGTCTCTGCCACCGCCTGCGCCACTGCCTCTGCCTCTGCCTCTGCCTCTGCCACCGCCTGCGCCACTGCCTCTGCCACCGCCTGCGCCACTGCCTCTGCCACCGCCTGCGTCTCTGCCACCGCCTGCGCCACTGCCTCTGCCTCTGCCTCTGCCTCTGCCACCGCCTGCGCCACTGCCTCTGCCACCGCCTGCGTCTCTGCCACCGCCTGCGCCACTGCCTCTGCCTCTGCCTCTGCCTCTGCCACCTCCTGCGCCACTGCCTCTGCCACCGCCTGCGCCACTGCCTCTGCCACCGCCTGCGTCTCTGCCACCGCCTCTGTCTCTACCTCTGCCTCTGCCTCTGCCTCTGCCTCTGCCTATGCATGCGTCTCTGCCTCTGCCAGCGTCTCTGCCACCGCCTCTGCCAGCGTCTCTGCCACCTCCTGCGCCTCTGCCTCTGCCTCTGCCTCTGCCTCTGCCTCTGCCTCTGCCTGCGTCTCTGCCTCTGCCTGCGTCTCTGCCACCGCCTGCGCCACTGCCTCTGCCTCTGCCACCGCCTGCGCCACTGCCTCTGCCACCGCCTGCGCCTCTTCCTCTGCCTCTGCCTGCGTCTCTGCCACCGCCTCTGCCTTTACCTCTGCCTCTGCCTCTGCCTGCGTCTCTGCCTCTGCCTGCGTCTCTGCCTCTGCCTGCGTCTCTGCCTCTGCCTCTCCTGCGTCTCTGCCTCTGCCTCTGCCTCTGCCTGCGTCTCTGCCTCTGCCTCTCCTGCGTCTCTGCCTCTGCCTCTGCCTCTGCCTCTGCCTGCGTCTCTGCCTCTGCATCTGCCTCTACCTCTGCCTCTGCCTATGCATGCGTCTCTGCCACCGCCTGCGCCACTGTCTCTGCCACCGCCTGCCTCTCTGCCACCGCCTGCGCCACTGCCTCTGCCTCTGCCAGCGTCTCTGCCACCGCCTGCGCCACTGCCTCTGCCTCTGCCTCTGCCACCGCCTGCGCCACTGCCTCTGCCACCGCCACCGCCTGCGCCACTGCCTCTGCCTCTGCCTCTGCCTCTGCCTCTGCCTCTGCCTGCGTCTCTGCCACCGCCTGCGACACTGACTCTGCCTCTGCCTCTGCCAGCGTCTCTGCCACCGCCTGCGCCACTGCCTCTGCCACTGCCTCTGCCTCTGCCTCTGCCTCTGCCTGCGTCCCTGCCTCTGCCTCTGCCTCTGCCTGTGCCTCTGCCTCTGCCTCCGCCTGCGTCCCTGCCTCTGCCTCTGCATCTGCCTGCGTCTCTGCCTCTGCCTCTGCCTCTGCCAGTGTCTCTGCCACCGCCTGCGACACTGACTCTGCCTCTGCCTGCGTCTCTACCTCTGCCTCTGCCTCTGCCAGCGTCTCTGCCACCGCCTGCGCCACTGCCTCTGCCTCTGCCTCTGCCAGCGTCTCTGCCACCGCCTCCGCCACTGCCCCTGCCTCTGCCAGCGTCTCTGCCACCGCCTGCGCCTCTGCCTCTACCTCTGCCTCTGCCACCGCCTGCGCTACTGCCTCTGCCTCTGCCTGCGTCTCTGCCACCGCCTGCGACACTGCCTCTGCCTCTGCCTCTGCCTCTCCTGCGCCTCTGCTTCTGCCTCTGCCTCTGCCTCCGCCTGCGTCTCTGCCTCTGCCTGCGTCTCTGCCTCTGCCTCTGCCTGCGTCTCTGCCTCTGCCTCTGCCTGTGTCTCTGCCTCTGCCTCCGCCTCTACCTCTGCCTCTGCCTCTGCCTGCGTCTCTGCCTCTGCCTCTGCCTCTGCCTGCGTCTCTGTCTCTGCCTCCGCCTGCGTCTCTGCCTCTGCCTCTGCCTGCGTCTCTGCCTCTGCCTGCGTCTCTGCCTCTGCCTCTGCCTGTGTCTCTGCCTCTGCCTCTGCCTCTGCCTCCGCCTCCACCTCTGCCTCTGCCTCTGCCTGCGTCTCTGCCTCTGCCTCTGCCTCTGCCTCTGCCTGCGTCTCTGTCTCTGCCTCCGCCTGCGTCTCTGCCTCTGCCTCTGCCTCTGACTGCGTCTCTGCCTCTGCCTGCGTCTCTGCCTCTGTCTCTGCCTCTGCCTCTGCCTCTGCCTGCGTCTCTGCCTCTGCCTCTGCCTCTGCCTGCGTCTCTGTCTCTGCCTGCGTCTCTGTCTCTGCCTCTGCCTCTGCCTGCGTCTCTGTCTCTGCCTCCGCCTGCGTCTCTGCCTCTGCCTCTGCCTCTGCCTCTGCCTGCGTCTCTGCCTCTGCCTCTGCCTCTGCCTGAGTCTCTTCCACCGCCTGCGCGACTGCCTCTGTCTCTGCCTCTGCCTCTGCCTGCGTCTCTGCCTCTGCCTCTGCCTGCGTCTCTGCCTCTGCCTCTCCTGCGTCTCTGCCTCTGCCTCTGCCTCTGCCTCTGCCTGAGTCTCTTCCACCGCCTGCGCCACTGCCTCTGTCTCTGCCTCTGCCTCTGCCTGCGTCTCTGCCTCTGCCTCTGCCTGCGTCTCTGCCTCTGCCTCTGCCACTGCCTCTGCCTCTGCCTCTGCCTCTGCCTCTGCCTGCGTCTCTGCCTCTGCCTCTGCCTGCGTCTCTGCCTCTGCCTCTGCCACTGCCTCTGCCTCTGCCTCTGCCTCTGCCTCTGCCTCCGCCTGCGTCTCTGCCTCTGCCTCCGCCTGCGTCTCTGCCTCTGCCTGCGTCTCTGCCTCCGCCTGCGTCTCTGCCTCTGCCTCTGCCTCTACCTCTGCCTGCGTCTCTGTCTCTGCCTCCGCCTGCGTCTCTGCCTCTGCCTGCGTCTCTGTCTCTGCCTGCGTCTCTGCCTCTGCCTCTGCCTTTGCCTCTGCCTCTGCCTCTGCCAGCGTCTCTGCCACCGCCTGCGCCACTGCCTCTGCCTCTGCCAGCGTCTCTGCCACCGCCATGCGCCACTGCCTCTGCCACCGCCTGCGCCTCTGCCTCTGCCTCTGCCCCTGCCTCTGCCTCTGCCTCTGCCTCTGCCTCTGCCTCCGCCTGTGTCTCTGCCTCAGCCTCTGCCTCTGCCTCTGCCTCTGCCTGCGTCTCTGCCTCTGCCTCTGCCTCTGCCACCGCCTGCGTCTCTGCCTCTGCCTGCGTCTCTGCCTCTGCCTCTGCCTCTGCCTGCGTCTCTGCCTCTGCCTCTGCCTCTGCCACCGCCTGCGTCTCTGCCTCTGCCTCTGCCAGCGTCTCTGTCTCTGCCTCCGCCTGCGTCTCTGCCTCTGCCTCTGCCTCTGCCTGCGCCTCTGCCTCTGCCTCCGCCTGCGTCTCTGCCACCCCCTGCGCAACTGCCTCTGCCTCTGCCTGCGTCTCTGCCACCGGATGTGCCACTGCCTCTGCCTCTGCCAGCGTCTCTGCCACCGCCTGCGCCACTGCCTCTGCCTCTGCCAGCGTCTCTGTCTCTGCCTCCGCCTCTGCCTCTGTCTCTGCCTCTACCTCTGCCTCTGCCTCTGCCACTGCCTGCGTCACTGCCTCTGCCAGCGTCTCTGCCACCGCCTGCGCCACTGCCTCTGCCTCTGTCTCTGCCTCTGCCTGCGTCTCTGACACCGCCTGCACCACTGCCTCTGCCTCTGCCAAGCCTTTGCCACCGCCTGCGCCACTGCCTCTGCCTCTGCCAGCGTCTCTGCCACCGCCTGCGCCACTGCCTCTGCCTCTGCCAGCGTCTCTGCCACCGCCTGCGCCACTGCCTCTGCCTCTGCCTCTGCCTGTGCCTCTGCCTCTGCCTCTGCCTCTGCCAGCGTCTCTGCCACCGCCTGCGCCACTGCCTCCTCCTCTGCCAGCGTCTCTGCCACCGCCTGCGCCACTGCCTCTGCCTCTGAAAGGGTCTCTGCCACCGCCTGTGCCACTGCCTCTGCCTCTGCCTCTGCCTCTGCCACCGCCTGCGCCACTGCCTCTGCCACCGCCTGCGCCACTGCCTCTGCCACCGCCTGCGTCTCTGCCACCGCCTGCGCCACTGCCTCTGCCTCTGCCACTGCCTCGGCCACCGCCTGCGCCACTGCCTCTGCCACCGCCTGCGTCTCTGCCACCGCCTGCGCCACTGCCTCTGCCTCTGCCTCTGCCACCGCCTGCGCCACTGCCTCTGCCACCGCCTGCGTCTCTGCCACCGCCTCTGCCTCTACCTCTGCCTCTGCCTCTGCCTCTGCCTGCGTCTCTGCCTCTGCCTCTCCTGCGCCTCTGCCTCTGCCTCTGCCTCTGCCTCTGCCTGCGTCTCTGCCTCTGCCTCTACCTCTGCCTCCGCCTGCGCCACTGCCTCTGCGTCTGTCAGCGTCTCTGCCACCGCCTGCGTCTCTGCCTCCGCCTGCGCCACTGCCTCTGCGTCTGCCAGCGTCTCTGCCACCGCCTGCGTCTCTGCCACCGCCTCTGACTCTGCCTCTGCCACCGCCTGCGCCACTGCCTCTGCCACCGCCTGCGCCTCTGCCTCTGCCAGCGTCTCTGCCACCGCCTGCGTCTCTGCCTCTGCCTCTGCCTCCGCCTGCGTCTCTGCCACCGCCTGCGCCACTGCCTCTGCCTCTGCCTCTGCCACTGCCTCTGCCTCTGCCAGCGTCTCTGCCACCGCCTGCGCCACTGCCTCTGCCTGTGCCTCTGCCTCTGCCTCTGTCTCTGCCTCCGCCTGCGTCTCTGCCTCTGCCTGCGCCACTGCCTCTGCCTCTGCCTCTGCCACTGCCTCTGCCTCTGCCAGCGTCTCTGCCACCGCCTGCGCCACTGCCTCTGCCTGTGCCTCTGCCTCTGCCTCTGCCTGCGTCTCTGCCACCGCCTGCGTCTCTGCCACCGCCTGCGCCACTGCCTCTGCCTGTGCCTCTGCCTCTGCCTCTGCCAGCGTCTCTGCCACCGCCTGCGCCACTGACTCTGCCTCTGCCTCTGCCTCCGCCTGCGTCTCTGCCACCGCCTGCGCCACTGCCTCTGCCTCTGCCTCTGCCAGCGTCTCTGCCACCGCCTGCGCCACTGCCTCTGCCTCTGCCTGCGCCACTGCCTCTGCCTCTGCCTCTGCCTCTGCCAGCGTCTCTGCCACCGCCTGCGCCACTGCCTCTGCCTCTGCCTCTGCCTCCGCCTGCGTCTCTGCTTCTGCCTGCGCCACTGCCTCTGCCTCTGCCTGCGCCACTGCCTCTGCCTCTGCCAGCGTCTCTGCCACCGCCTGCGCCACTGCCTCTGCCTCTGCCTGTGCCTCTGCCTCCGCCTGCGTCTCTGCTTCTGCCTGCGCCACTGCCTCTGCCTCTGCCTGCGCCTCTGCCTCTGCCTCTGCCAGCGTCTCTGCCACCGCCTGCGCCACTGCCTCTGCCTCCGCCTGCGTCTCTGCCTGCGCCACTGCCTCTGCCTCTGCCTGCGCCACTGCCTCTGCCTCTGCCAGCGTCTCTGCCACCGCCTGCGACACTGCCTCTGCCTGTGCCTCTGCCTCTGCCTCTGTCTCTGCCTGCGTCTCTGCCACCGCCTGCGCCACTGCCTCTGCCTCTGCCAGCGTCTCTGCCACCGCCTGCGCCACTGCCTCTGCCTCTGCCTCTGGCTCTGCATGCGCCTCTGCCTCTGCCTCTGCCAGCGTCTCTGCCACCGCCTGCGCCACTGCCTCTGCCTCTGCCTCTGCCTCTGGCTCTGCCTGCGCCTCTGCCTCTGCCTCTGCCAGCGTTTCTGCCACGGCCTGCGCCACTGCCTCTGCCTCTGCCTCTGCCACCGCCTGCGCCACTGCCTCTGCCACCGCCTGCGCCACTGCCTCTGCCACCGCCTGCGTCTCTGCCACCGCCTCTGCCTCTACCTCTGCCTCTGCCTCTGCCTCTGCCTGCGTCTCTGCCTCTGCCTCTCCTGCGCCTCTGCCTCTGCCTCTGCCTCTGCCTCTGCCTGCGCCACTGCCTCTGCCTCTGCCTCTGCCTCTGCCACCGCCTGCGCCACTGCCTCTGCCACCGCCTGCGTCTCTGCCACCGCCTGCGCCACTGCCTCTGCCTCTGCCTCTGCCTCTGCCACCTCCTGCGCCACTGCCTCTGCCACCGCCTGCGCCACTGCCTCTGCCACCGCCTGCGTCTCTGCCACCGCCTCTGTCTCTACCTCTGCCTCTGCCTCTGCCTCTGCCTCTGCCTATGCATGCGTCTCTGCCTCTGCCAGCGTCTCTGCCACCGCCTCTGCCAGCGTCTCTGCCACCTCCTGCGCCTCTGCCTCTGCCTCTGCCTCTGCCTCTGCCTCTGCCTCTGCCTGCGTCTCTGCCTCTGCCTGCGTCTCTGCCACCGCCTGCGCCACTGCCTCTGCCTCTGCCACCGCCTGCGCCACTGCCTCTGCCACCGCCTGCGCCTCTTCCTCTGCCTCTGCCTGCGTCTCTGCCACCGCCTCTGCCTTTACCTCTGCCTCTGCCTCTGCCTGCGTCTCTGCCTCTGCCTGCGTCTCTGCCTCTGCCTGCGTCTCTGCCTCTGCCTCTCCTGCGTCTCTGCCTCTGCCTCTGCCTCTGCCTGCGTCTCTGCCTCTGCCTCTCCTGCGTCTCTGCCTCTGCCTCTGCCTCTGCCTCTGCCTGCGTCTCTGCCTCTGCATCTGCCTCTACCTCTGCCTCTGCCTATGCATGCGTCTCTGCCACCGCCTGCGCCACTGTCTCTGCCACCGCCTGCCTCTCTGCCACCGCCTGCGCCACTGCCTCTGCCTCTGCCAGCGTCTCTGCCACCGCCTGCGCCACTGCCTCTGCCTCTGCCTCTGCCACCGCCTGCGCCACTGCCTCTGCCACCGCCACCGCCTGCGCCACTGCCTCTGCCTCTGCCTCTGCCTCTGCCTCTGCCTGCGTCTCTGCCACCGCCTGCGACACTGACTCTGCCTCTGCCTCTGCCAGCGTCTCTGCCACCGCCTGCGCCACTGCCTCTGCCACTGCCTCTGCCTCTGCCTCTGCCTCTGCCTGCGTCCCTGCCTCTGCCTCTGCCTCTGCCTGTGCCTCTGCCTCTGCCTCCGCCTGCGTCCCTGCCTCTGCCTCTGCATCTGCCTGCGTCTCTGCCTCTGCCTCTGCCTCTGCCAGTGTCTCTGCCACCGCCTGCGACACTGACTCTGCCTCTGCCTGCGTCTCTACCTCTGCCTCTGCCTCTGCCAGCGTCTCTGCCACCGCCTGCGCCACTGCCTCTGCCTCTGCCTCTGCCAGCGTCTCTGCCACCGCCTCCGCCACTGCCCCTGCCTCTGCCAGCGTCTCTGCCACCGCCTGCGCCTCTGCCTCTACCTCTGCCTCTGCCACCGCCTGCGCTACTGCCTCTGCCTCTGCCTGCGTCTCTGCCACCGCCTGCGACACTGCCTCTGCCTCTGCCTCTGCCTCTCCTGCGCCTCTGCTTCTGCCTCTGCCTCTGCCTCCGCCTGCGTCTCTGCCTCTGCCTGCGTCTCTGCCTCTGCCTCTGCCTGCGTCTCTGCCTCTGCCTCTGCCTGTGTCTCTGCCTCTGCCTCCGCCTCTACCTCTGCCTCTGCCTCTGCCTGCGTCTCTGCCTCTGCCTCTGCCTCTGCCTGCGTCTCTGTCTCTGCCTCCGCCTGCGTCTCTGCCTCTGCCTCTGCCTGCGTCTCTGCCTCTGCCTGCGTCTCTGCCTCTGCCTCTGCCTCTGCCTGTGTCTCTGCCTCTGCCTCTGCCTCTGCCTCCGCCTCCACCTCTGCCTCTGCCTCTGCCTGCGTCTCTGCCTCTGCCTCTGCCTCTGCCTGCGTCTCTGTCTCTGCCTCCGCCTGCGTCTCTGCCTCTGCCTCTGCCTCTGACTGCGTCTCTGCCTCTGCCTGCGTCTCTGCCTCTGTCTCTGCCTCTGCCTCTGCCTCTGCCTGCGTCTCTGCCTCTGCCTCTGCCTCTGCCTGCGTCTCTGTCTCTGCCTGCGTCTCTGTCTCTGCCTCTGCCTCTGCCTGCGTCTCTGTCTCTGCCTCCGCCTGCGTCTCTGCCTCTGCCTCTGCCTCTGCCTCTGCCTGCGTCTCTGCCTCTGCCTCTGCCTCTGCCTGAGTCTCTTCCACCGCCTGCGCCACTGCCTCTGTCTCTGCCTCTGCCTCTGCCTGCGTCTCTGCCTCTGCCTCTGCCTGCGTCTCTGCCTCTGCCTCTCCTGCGTCTCTGCCTCTGCCTCTGCCTCTGCCTCTGCCTGAGTCTCTTCCACCGCCTGCGCCACTGCCTCTGTCTCTGCCTCTGCCTCTGCCTGCGTCTCTGCCTCTGCCTCTGCCTGCGTCTCTGCCTCTGCCTCTGCCACTGCCTCTGCCTCTGCCTCTGCCTCTGCCTCTGCCTGCGTCTCTGCCTCTGCCTCTGCCTGCGTCTCTGCCTCTGCCTCTGCCACTGCCTCTGCCTCTGCCTCTGCCTCTGCCTCTGCCTCCGCCTGCGTCTCTGCCTCTGCCTCCGCCTGCGTCTCTGCCTCTGCCTGCGTCTCTGCCTCCGCCTGCGTCTCTGCCTCTGCCTCTGCCTCTACCTCTGCCTGCGTCTCTGTCTCTGCCTCCGCCTGCGTCTCTGCCTCTGCCTGCGTCTCTGTCTCTGCCTGCGTCTCTGCCTCTGCCTCTGCCTTTGCCTCTGCCTCTGCCTCTGCCAGCGTCTCTGCCACCGCCTGCGCCACTGCCTCTGCCTCTGCCAGCGTCTCTGCCACCGCCATGCGCCACTGCCTCTGCCACCGCCTGCGCCTCTGCCTCTGCCTCTGCCCCTGCCTCTGCCTCTGCCTCTGCCTCTGCCTCTGCCTCCGCCTGTGTCTCTGCCTCAGCCTCTGCCTCTGCCTCTGCCTCTGCCTGCGTCTCTGCCTCTGCCTCTGCCTCTGCCACCGCCTGCGTCTCTGCCTCTGCCTGCGTCTCTGCCTCTGCCTCTGCCTCTGCCTGCGTCTCTGCCTCTGCCTCTGCCTCTGCCACCGCCTGCGTCTCTGCCTCTGCCTCTGCCAGCGTCTCTGTCTCTGCCTCCGCCTGCGTCTCTGCCTCTGCCTCTGCCTCTGCCTGCGCCTCTGCCTCTGCCTCCGCCTGCGTCTCTGCCACCCCCTGCGCAACTGCCTCTGCCTCTGCCTGCGTCTCTGCCACCGGATGTGCCACTGCCTCTGCCTCTGCCAGCGTCTCTGCCACCGCCTGCGCCACTGCCTCTGCCTCTGCCAGCGTCTCTGTCTCTGCCTCCGCCTCTGCCTCTGTCTCTGCCTCTACCTCTGCCTCTGCCTCTGCCACTGCCTGCGTCACTGCCTCTGCCAGCGTCTCTGCCACCGCCTGCGCCACTGCCTCTGCCTCTGTCTCTGCCTCTGCCTGCGTCTCTGACACCGCCTGCACCACTGCCTCTGCCTCTGCCAAGCCTTTGCCACCGCCTGCGCCACTGCCTCTGCCTCTGCCAGCGTCTCTGCCACCGCCTGCGCCACTGCCTCTGCCTCTGCCAGCGTCTCTGCCACCGCCTGCGCCACTGCCTCTGCCTCTGCCTCTGCCTGTGCCTCTGCCTCTGCCTCTGCCTCTGCCAGCGTCTCTGCCACCGCCTGCGCCACTGCCTCCTCCTCTGCCAGCGTCTCTGCCACCGCCTGCGCCACTGCCTCTGCCTCTGAAAGGGTCTCTGCCACCGCCTGTGCCACTGCCTCTGCCTCTGCCTCTGCCTCTGCCACCGCCTGCGCCACTGCCTCTGCCACCGCCTGCGCCACTGCCTCTGCCACCGCCTGCGTCTCTGCCACCGCCTGCGCCACTGCCTCTGCCTCTGCCTCTGCCACCGCCTGCGCCACTGCCTCTGCCACCGCCTGCGTCTCTGCCACCGCCTCTGCCTCTACCTCTGCCTCTGCCTCTGCCTCTGCCTGCGTCTCTGCCTCTGCCTCTCCTGCGCCTCTGCCTCTGCCTCTGCCTCTGCCTCTGCCTGCGTCTCTGCCTCTGCCTCTACCTCTGCCTCCGCCTGCGCCACTGCCTCTGCGTCTGTCAGCGTCTCTGCCACCGCCTGCGTCTCTGCCTCCGCCTGCGCCACTGCCTCTGCGTCTGCCAGCGTCTCTGCCACCGCCTGCGTCTCTGCCACCGCCTCTGACTCTGCCTCTGCCACCGCCTGCGCCACTGCCTCTGCCACCGCCTGCGCCTCTGCCTCTGCCAGCGTCTCTGCCACCGCCTGCGTCTCTGCCTCTGCCTCTGCCTCCGCCTGCGTCTCTGCCACCGCCTGCGCCACTGCCTCTGCCTCTGCCTCTGCCACTGCCTCTGCCTCTGCCAGCGTCTCTGCCACCGCCTGCGCCACTGCCTCTGCCTGTGCCTCTGCCTCTGCCTCTGTCTCTGCCTCCGCCTGCGTCTCTGCCTCTGCCTGCGCCACTGCCTCTGCCTCTGCCTCTGCCACTGCCTCTGCCTCTGCCAGCGTCTCTGCCACCGCCTGCGCCACTGCCTCTGCCTGTGCCTCTGCCTCTGCCTCTGCCTGCGTCTCTGCCACCGCCTGCGTCTCTGCCACCGCCTGCGCCACTGCCTCTGCCTGTGCCTCTGCCTCTGCCTCTGCCAGCGTCTCTGCCACCGCCTGCGCCACTGACTCTGCCTCTGCCTCTGCCTCCGCCTGCGTCTCTGCCACCGCCTGCGCCACTGCCTCTGCCTCTGCCTCTGCCAGCGTCTCTGCCACCGCCTGCGCCACTGCCTCTGCCTCTGCCTGCGCCACTGCCTCTGCCTCTGCCTCTGCCTCTGCCAGCGTCTCTGCCACCGCCTGCGCCACTGCCTCTGCCTCTGCCTCTGCCTCCGCCTGCGTCTCTGCTTCTGCCTGCGCCACTGCCTCTGCCTCTGCCTGCGCCACTGCCTCTGCCTCTGCCAGCGTCTCTGCCACCGCCTGCGCCACTGCCTCTGCCTCTGCCTGTGCCTCTGCCTCCGCCTGCGTCTCTGCTTCTGCCTGCGCCACTGCCTCTGCCTCTGCCTGCGCCTCTGCCTCTGCCTCTGCCAGCGTCTCTGCCACCGCCTGCGCCACTGCCTCTGCCTCCGCCTGCGTCTCTGCCTGCGCCACTGCCTCTGCCTCTGCCTGCGCCACTGCCTCTGCCTCTGCCAGCGTCTCTGCCACCGCCTGCGACACTGCCTCTGCCTGTGCCTCTGCCTCTGCCTCTGTCTCTGCCTGCGTCTCTGCCACCGCCTGCGCCACTGCCTCTGCCTCTGCCAGCGTCTCTGCCACCGCCTGCGCCACTGCCTCTGCCTCTGCCTCTGGCTCTGCATGCGCCTCTGCCTCTGCCTCTGCCAGCGTCTCTGCCACCGCCTGCGCCACTGCCTCTGCCTCTGCCTCTGCCTCTGGCTCTGCCTGCGCCTCTGCCTCTGCCTCTGCCAGCGTTTCTGCCACGGCCTGCGCCACTGCCTCTGCCTCTGCCTCTGCCACCGCCTGCGCCACTGCCTCTGCCACCGCCTGCGCCACTGCCTCTGCCACCGCCTGCGTCTCTGCCACCGCCTCTGCCTCTACCTCTGCCTCTGCCTCTGCCTCTGCCTGCGTCTCTGCCTCTGCCTCTCCTGCGCCTCTGCCTCTGCCTCTGCCTCTGCCTCTGCCTGCGTCTCTGCCTCTGCCTCTACCTCTGCCTCTGCCTCTGCCTCTGCCTCCGCCTGCGCCACTGCCTCTGCGTCTGCCAGCGTCTCTGCCACCGCCTGCGTCTCTGCCACCGCCTGCGTCTCTGCCTCCGCCTGCGCCACTGCCTCTGCGTCTGCCAGCGTCTCTGCCACCGCCTGCGTCTCTGCCACCGCCTCTGACTCTGCCTCTGCCACCGCCTGCGCCTCTGCCTCTGCCAGCGTCTCTGCCACCGCCTGCGTCTCTGCCTCTGCCTCTGCCTCCGCCTGCGTCTCTGCCACCGCCTGCGCCACTGCCTCTGCCTCCGCCTGCGTCTCTGCCTCTGCCTGCGCCACTGCCTCTGCCTCTGCCACTGCCTCTGCCTCTGCCAGCGTCTCTGCCACCGCCTGCGCCACTGCCTCTGCCTGTGCCTCTGCCTCTGCCTCTGCCTTCTTCTCTGCCACCGCCTGCGTCTCTGCCACCGCCTGCGCCACTGCCTCTGCCTGTGCCTCTGCCTCTGCCTCTGCCAGCGTCTCTGCCACCGCCTGCGCCACTGCCTCTGCCTCTGCCTCTGCCTCCGCCTGCGTCTCTGCCACCGCCTGCGCCACTGCCTCTGCCTCTGCCTCTGCCAGCGTCTCTGCCACCGCCTGCGCCACTGCCTCTTCCTCTGCCTGCGCCACTGCCTCTGCCTCTGCCTCTGCCAGCGTCTCTGCCACCGCCTGCGCCACTGCCTCTGCCTCTGCCTCTGCCTCCGCCTGCGTCTCTGCTTCTGCCTGCGCCACTGCCTCTGCCTCTGCCTGCGCCACTGCCTCTGCCTCTGCAGCGTCTCTGCCACCGCCTGCGCCACTGCCTCTGCCTCTGCCTGTGCCTCTGCCTCCGCCTGCGTCTCTGCTTCTGCCTGCGCCACTGCCTCTGCCTCTGCCTGCGCCTCTGCCTCTGCCTCTGCCAGCGTCTCTGCCACCGCCTGCGCCACTGCCTCTGCCTCCGCCTGCGTCTCTGCCTGCGCCACTGCCTCTGCCTCTGCCTGCGCCACTGCCTCTGCCTCTGCCAGCGTCTCTGCCACCGCCTGCGCCACTGCCTCTGCCTGTGCCTCTGCCTCTGTCTCTGCCTGCGTCTCTGCCACCGCCTGCGCCACTGCCTCTGCCAGCGTCTCTGCCACCGCCTGCGCCACTGCCTCTGCCTCTGCCTCTGCCTCTGGCTCTGCATGCGCCTCTGCCTCTGCCTCTGCCAGCGTCTCTGCCACCGCCTGCGCCACTGCCTCTGCCTCTGCCTCTGCCTCTGGCTCTGCCTGCGCCTCTGCCTCTGCCTCTGCCAGCGTCTCTGCCACCGCCTGCGCCACTGCCTCTGCCTCTGCCTCTGCCAGCGTCTCTGCCACCGCCTGCGCCACTGCCTCTGCCTCTGTCTCTGCCTCTGCCTGCGTCTCTGGCACCGCCTGCGCCACTGCCTCTGCCTCTGCCTGCGTCTCTGCCACCGCCTGCACCTCTGCCTCTGCCTCTGCCTGCGTCTCTGCCACCGCCTGCGCCACTGCCTCTGCCTCTGCCAGCGTCTCTGCCACCGCCTGCGCCACTGCCTCTGCCTCTGCCACCGCCTGCGCCACTGCCTCTGCCACCGCCTGCGCCACTGCCTCTGCCACCGCCTGCGTCTCTGCCACCGCCTCTGCCTCTACCTCTGCCTCTGCCTCTGCCTCTGCCTGCGTCTCTGCCTCTGCCTCTCCTGCGCCTCTGCCTCTGCCTCTGCCTCTGCCTGCGTCTCTGCCTCTGCCTCTACCTCTGCCTCTGCCTATGCATGCGTCTCTGCCTCCGCCTGCGCCACTGCCTCTGCGTCTGCCAGCGTCTCTGCCACCGCCTGCGCCACTGCCTCTGCGTCTGCCAGCGTCTCTGCCACCGCCTGCGTCTCTGCCACCGCCTGCGTCTCTGCCTCCGCCTGCGCCACTGCCTCTGCGTCTGCCAGCGTCTCTGCCACTGCCTCTGACTCTGCCTCTGCCACCGCCTGCGCCACTGCCTCTGCCACCGCCTGCGCCTCTGCCTCTGCCAGCGTCTCTGCCACCGCCTGCGTCTCTGCCTCTGCCCCTGCCTCCGCCTGCGTCTCTGCCACCGCCTGCGCCACTGCCTCTGCCGCCGCCTGCGTCTCTGCCTCTGCCTGCGCCACTGCCTCTGCCTCTGCCTCTGCCACTGCCTCTGCCTCTGCCAGCGTCTCTGCCACCGCCTGCGCCACTGCCTCTGCCTGTGCCTCTGCCTCTGCCTGCGTCTCTGCCACCGCCTGCGTCTCTGCCACCGCCTGCGCCACTGCCTCTGCCTGTGCCTCTGCCTCTGCCTCTGCCTCTGCCAGCGTCTCTGCCACCGCCTGCGCCACTGCCTCTGCCTCTGCCTCTGCCAGCGTCTCTGCCAACGCCTGCGCCACTGCCTCTGCCTCTGCCTGCGCCACTGCCTCTGCCTCTGCCTCTGCCTCTGCCAGCGTCTCTGCCACCGCCTGCGCCACTGCCTCTGCCTCTGCCTCTGCCTCCGCCTGCGTCTCTGCTTCTGCCTGCGCCACTGCCTCTGCCTCTGCCTGCGCCACTGCCTCTGCCTCTGCCAGCGTCTCTGCCACCGCCTGCGCCACTGCCTCTGCCTCTGCCTGTGTCTCTGCCTCCGCCTGCGTCTCTGCTTCTGCCTGCGCCACTGCCTCTGCCTCTGCCTGCGCCTCTGCCTCTGCCTCTGCCAGCGTCTCTGCCACCGCCTGCGCCACTGCCTCTGCCTCCGCCTGCGTCTCTGCCTGCGCCACTGCCTCTGCCTCTGCCTGCGCCACTGCCTCTGCCTCTGCCAGCGTCTCTGCCACCGCCTGCGCCACTGCCTCTGCCTGTGCCTCTGACTCTGCCTCTGCCTCTGCCTCTGTCTATGCCTGCGTCTCTGCCACCGCCTGCGCCACTGCCTCTGCCTCTGCCAGCGTCTCTGCCACCGCCTGCACCACTGCCTCTGCCTCTGCCTCTGCCTCTGGCTCTGCATGCGCCTCTGCCTCTGCCTCTGCCAGCGTCTCTGCCACCGCCTGCGCCAATGCCTCTGCCTCTGCCTCTGGCTCTGCCTGCGCCTCTGCCTCTGCCTCTGCCAGCG
Organism: Scyliorhinus torazame; assembly: GCF_047496885.1. Lineage (NCBI taxonomy): Eukaryota > Metazoa > Chordata > Chondrichthyes > Carcharhiniformes > Scyliorhinidae > Scyliorhinus > Scyliorhinus torazame. The sequence goes on along the minus strand of NW_027307806.1, from coordinate 673,451 downwards.
TCTCTGCCACCGCCTGCGCCACTGCCTCTGCCTCTGCCTCTGCCAGCGTCTCTGCCACCGCCTGCGCCACTGCCTCTGCCTCTGCCTCTGCCTGCGTCTCTGCCACCGCCTGCGCCACTGCCTCTGCCTCTGCCTCTGCCTGCGTCTCTGCCACTGCCTGCACCTCTGCCTCTGCCTCTGCCTGCGTCTCTGCCACCGCCTGCGCCACTGCCTCTGCCTCTGCCAGCGTCTCTGCCACCGCCTGCGCCACTGCCTCTGCCTCTGCCTCTGCCAGCGTCTCTGCCACCGCCTGCGCCACTGCCTCTGCCTCTGCCTCTGCCACCGCCTGCGCCACTGCCTCTGCCTCTGCCAGCGTCTCTGCCACCGCCTGCGCCAGTGCCTCTGCCTCTGCCTCTGCCTCTGCCACCGCCTGCGCTACTGCCTCTGCCTCTGCCAGCGTCTCTGCCACCGCCTGCGCCACTGCCTCTGCCTCTGCCACCGCCTGTGCCTCTGCCTCTGCCTCCGCCTGCGTCTCTGCCTCTGCCTCTGCCTGCGTCTCTGCCTCTGCCTCTGCCTCTGCATCTGCCTCTGCCTGAGTCTCTTCCACCGCCTGCGCCACTGCCTCTGTCTCTGCCTCTGCCTCTGCCTGCGTCTCTGCCTCTGCCTCTGCCTGCGTCTCTGCCTCTGCCTCTCCTGCGTATCTGCCTCTGCCTCTGCCTCTGCCAGCGTCTCTGCCACCGCCTGCGCCACTGCCTCTGCCTCTGCCTCTGCCAGCGTCTCTGCCACCGCCTGCGCCACTGCCTCTGCCTCTGTCTCTGCCTCTGCCTGCGTCTCTGCCACCGCCTGCGCCACTGCCTCTGCCTCTGCCTGCGTCTCTGCCACCGCCTGCACCTCTGCCTCTGCCTCTGCCTGCGTCTCTGCCACCGCCTGCGCCACTGCCTCTGCCTCTGCCAGCGTCTCTGCCACCGCCTGCGCCACTGCCTCTGCCTCTGCCAGCGTCTCTGCCACCGCCTGCGCCACTGCCTCTGCCTCTGCCTCTGCCACCGCCTGCGCCACTGCCTCTGCCACCGCCTGCGCCACTGCCTCTGCCACCGCCTGCGTCTCTGCCACCGCCTCTGCCTCTACCTCTGCCTCTGCCTCTGCCTCTGCCTGCGTCTCTGCCTCTGCCTCTCCTGCGCCTCTGCCTCTGCCTCTGCCTCTGCCTGCGTCTCTGCCTCTGCCTCTACCTCTGCCTCTGCCTATGCATGCGTCTCTGCCTCCGCCTGCGCCACTGCCTCTGCGTCTGCCAGCGTCTCTGCCACCGCCTGCGCCACTGCCTCTGCGTCTGCCAGCGTCTCTGCCACCGCCTGCGTCTCTGCCACCGCCTGCGTCTCTGCCTCCGCCTGCGCCACTGCCTCTGCGTCTGCCAGCGTCTCTGCCACCGCCTGCGTCTCTGCCACCGCCTCTGACTCTGCCTCTGCCACCGCCTGCGCCACTGCCTCTGCCACCGCCTGCGCCTCTGCCTCTGCCAGCGTCTCTGCCACCGCCTGCGTCTCTGCCTCTGCCTCTGCCTCCGCCTGCGTCTCTGCCACCGCCTGCGCCACTGCCTCTGCCTCCGCCTGCGTCTCTGCCTCTGCCTGCGCCACTGCCTCTGCCTCTGCCAGCGTCTCTGCCACCGCCTGCGCTACTGCCTCTGCCTGTGCCTCTGCCTCTGCCTCTGCCTGCGTCTCTGCCACCGCCTGCGTCTCTGCCACCGCCTGCGCCACTGCCTCTGCCTGTGCCTCTGCCTCTGCCTCTGCCAGCGTCTCTGCCACCGCCTGCGCCACTGCTTCTGCCTCTGCCTCTGCCTCCGCCTGCGTCTCTGCCACCGCCTGCGCCACTGCCTCTGCCTCTGCCTCTGCCAGCGTCTCTGCCACCGCCTGCGCCACTGCCTCTTCCTCTGCCTGCGCCACTGCCTCTGCCTCTGCCTCTGCCTCTGCCAGCGTCTCTGCCACCGCCTGCGCCACTGCCTCTGCCTCTGCCTCTGCCTCCGCCTGCGTCTCTGCTTCTGCCTGCGCCACTGCCTCTGCCTCTGCCTGCACCACTGCCTCTGCCTCTGCCAGCGTCTCTGCCACCGCCTGCGCCTCTGCCTCTGCCTCTGCCAGCGTCTCTGCCACCGCCTGCGCCTCTGCCTCTGCCTCTGCCTGTGCCTCTGCCTCCGCCTGCGTCTCTGCTTCTGCCTGCGCCACTGCCTCTGCCTCTGCCTGCGCCTCTGCCTCTGCCTCTGCCAGCGTCTCTGCCACCGCCTGCGCCACTGCCTCTGCCTCCGCCTGCGTCTCTGCCTGCGCCACTGCCTCTGCCTCTGCCTGCGCCACTGCCTCTGCCTCTGCCAGCGTCTCTGCCACCGCCTGCGCCACTGCCTCTGCCTGTGCCTCTGCCTCTGTCTCTGCCTGCGTCTCTGCCACCGCCTGCGCCACTGCCTCTGCCTCTGCCAGCGTCTCTGCCACCGCCTGCGCCACTGCCTCTGCCTCTGCCTCTGCCTCTGGCTCTGCATGCGCCTCTGCCTCTGCCTCTGCCAGCGTCTCTGCCACCGCCTGCGCCACTGCCTCTGCCTCTGCCTCTGCCTCTGGCTCTGCCTGCGCCTCTGCCTCTGCCTCTGCCAGCGTCTCTGCCACCGCCTGCGCCACTGCCTCTGCCTCTGCCTCTGCCAGCGTCTCTGCCACCGCCTGCGCCACTGCCTCTGCCTCTGTCTCTGCCTCTGCCTGCGTCTCTGCCACCGCCTGCGCCACTGCCTCTGCCTCTGCCTGCGTCTCTGCCACCGCCTGCACCTCTGCCTCTGCCTCTGCCTGCGTCTCTGCCACCGCCTGCGCCACTGCCTCTGCCTCTGCCAGCGTCTCTGCCACCGCCTGCGCCACTGCCTCTGCCTCTGCCAGCGTCTCTGCCACCGCCTGCGCCACTGCCTCTGCCTCTGCCTCTGCCACCGCCTGCGCCACTGCCTCTGCCACCGCCTGCGCCACTGCCTCTGCCACCGCCTGCGTCTCTGCCACCGCCTCTGCCTCTACCTCTGCCTCTGCCTCTGCCTCTGCCTGCGTCTCTGCCTCTACCTCTCCTGCGCCTCTGCCTCTGCCTCTGCCTCTGCCTGCGTCTCTGCCTCTGCCTCTACCTCTGCCTCTGCCTATGCATGCGTCTCTGCCTCCGCCTGCGCCACTGCCTCTGCGTCTGCCAGCGTCTCTGCCACCGCCTGCGCCACTGCCTCTGCGTCTGCCAGCGTCTCTGCCACCGCCTGCGTCTCTGCCACCGCCTGCGTCTCTGCCTCCGCCTGCGCCACTGCCTCTGCGTCTGCCAGCGTCTCTGCCACCGCCTGCGTCTCTGCCACCGCCTCTGACTCTGCCTCTGCCACCGCCTGCGCCACTGCCTCTGCCACCGCCTGCGCCTCTGCCTCTGCCAGCGTCTCTGCCACCGCCTGCGTCTCTGCCTCTGCCCCTGCCTCCGCCTGCGTCTCTGCCACCGCCTGCGCCACTGCCTCTGCCGGCGCCTGCGTCTCTGCCTCTGCCTGCGCCACTGCCTCTGCCTCTGCCTCTGCCACTGCCTCTGCCTCTGCCAGCGTCTCTGCCACCGCCTGCGCCACTGCCTCTGCCTGTGCCTCTGATTCTGCCTGCGTCTCTGCCACCGCCTGCGTCTCTGCCACCGCCTGCGCCACTGCCTCTGCCTGTGCCTCTGCCTCTGCCTCTGCCTCTGCCAGCGTCTCTGCCACCGCCTGCGCCACTGCCTCTGCCTCTGCCTCTGCCTCCGCCTGCGTCTCTGCCACCGCCTGCGCCACTGCCTCTGCCTCTGCCTCTGCCAGCGTCTCTGCCAACGCCTGCGCCACTGCCTCTGCCTCTGCCTGCGCCACTGCCTCTGCCTCTGCCTCTGCCTCTGCCAGCGTCTCTGCCACCGCCTGCGCCACTGCCTCTGCCTCTGCCTCTGCCTCCGCCTGCGTCTCTGCTTCTGCCTGCGCCACTGCCTCTGCCTCTGCCTGCGCCACTGCCTCTGCCTCTGCCAGCGTCTCTGCCACCGCCTGCGCCACTGCCTCTGCCTCTGCCTGTGTCTCTGCCTCCGCCTGCGTCTCTGCTTCTGCCTGCGCCACTGCCTCTGCCTCTGCCTGCGCCTCTGCCTCTGCCTCTGCCAGCGTCTCTGCCACCGCCTGCGCCACTGCCTCTGCCTCCGCCTGCGTCTCTGCCTGCGCCACTGCCTCTGCCTCTGCCTGCGCCACTGCCTCTGCCTCTGCCAGCGTCTCTGCCACCGCCTGCACCACTGCCTCTGCCTGTGCCTCTGCCTCTGCCTCTGCCTCTGTCTATGCCTGCGTCTCTGCCACCGCCTGCGCCACTGCCTCTGCCTCTGCCAGCGTCTCTGCCACCGCCTGCGCCACTGCCTCTGCCTCTGCCTCTGCCTCTGGCTCTGCATGCGCCTCTGCCTCTGCCTCTGCCAGCGTCTCTGCCACCGCCTGCGCCAATGCCTCTGCCTCTGCCTCTGCCTCTGGCTCTGCCTGCGCCTCTGCCTCTGCCTCTGCCAGCGTCTCTGCCACCGCCTGCGCCACTGCCTCTGCCTCTGCCTCTGCCAGCGTCTCTGCCACCGCCTGCGCCACTGCCTCTGCCTCTGCCTCTGCCTGCGTCTCTGCCACCGCCTGCGCCACTGCCTCTGCCTCTGCCTCTGCCTGCGTCTCTGCCACCGCCTGCACCTCTGCCTCTGCCTCTGCCTGCGTCTCTGCCACCGCCTGCGCCACTGCCTCTGCCTCTGCCAGCGTCTCTGCCACCGCCTGCGCCACTGCCTCTGCCTCTGCCTCTGCCAGCGTCTCTGCCACCGCCTGCGCCACTGCCTCTGCCTCTGCCTCTGCCACCGCCTGTGCCACTGCCTCTGCCTCTGCCAGCGTCTCTGCCACCGCCTGCGCCACTGCCTCTGCCTCTGCCTCTGCCTCTGCCACCGCCTGCGCTACTGCCTCTGCCTCTGCCAGCGTCTCTGCCACCGCCTGCGCCACTGCCTCTGCCTCTGCCACCGCCTGTGCCTCTGCCTCTGCCTCCGCCTGCGTCTCTTCCTCTGCCTCTGCCTGCGTCTCTGCCTCTGCCTCTGTCTCTGCCTCTGCCTCTGCCTCCGCCTGCGTCTCTGCCTCTGCCTGCGTCTCTGCCTCTGCCTCTGCCTCTGCCTCTGCCTCTGCTTGCATCTCTGCCTCTACCTCTGCCTCTGCCTGCGTCTCTGCCTCTGCCTCTGCCTCTGCCTGCGTCTCTGTCTCTGCCTCCGCCTGCGTCTCTGCCTCAGCGTCTGCCTCTGCCTGCGTCTCTGCCTCTGCCTGCGTCTCTGCCTCTGCCTCTGCCTCTGCCTGAGTCTCTTCCACCGCCTTCGCCACTGCCTCTGTCTCTGCCTCTGCCTCTGCCTGCGTCTCTGCCTCTGCCTCTGCCTCTGCCTGCGTCTCTGTCTCTGCCTCTGCCTCTGCCTCTGCCTGCGTCTCTGTCTCTGCCACCGCCTGCGAAACTGACTCTGCCTCTGCCTCTGCCTCTGCCTGCGTCTCTGTCTCTGCCTGCGTCTCTGTCTCTGCCTCCGCCTGCGTCTCTGCCTCTGCCTCTGCCTCTGCCTCTGCCTGCGTCTCTGCCTCTGCCTGCGTCTCTGCCTCTGCCTCTGCCTCTGCATCTGCCTCTGCCTGAGTCTCTTCCACCGCCTGCGCCACTGCCTCTGTCTCTGCCTCTGCCTCTGCCTGCGTCTCTGCCTCTCCCTCTGCCTGCGTCTCTGCCTCTGCCTCTCCTGCGTATCTGCCTCTGCCTCTGGCTCTGCCTCTTCCTCTGCCTCCGCCTGCGTCTCTGCCTCTGCCTCTGCCTGCGTCTCTGCCTCTGCCTGCGTCTCTGCCTCTGCCTGCGTCTCTGTCTCTACCTGCGTCTCTGCCTCTGCCTCTGCCTCTGCCTCTGCCTCTACCTCTGCCTGCGTCTCTGTCTCTGCCTCCGCCTGCGTCTCTGCCTCTGCCTGCGTCTCTGTCTCTGCCTCCGCCTGCGTCTCTGCCTCTGCCTGCGTCTCTGTCTCTGCCTGCGTCTCTGCCTCGGCCTGCGTCTCTGCCTCTGCCTGCGTCTCTGTCTCTGCCTGCGTCTCTGCCTCCGCCTGCGTCTCTGCCTCTGCCTCTGCCTCTGCCTGCATCTCTGCCTCTGCCTGCGTCTCTGCCTCTGCCTCTGCCTGCGTCTCTGCCTCAGCCTGCGCCACTGCCTCTGCATCTGCCAGCGTCTCTGCCACCGCCTGCGCCACTGCCTCTGCCTCTGCCTCTGCCAGCGTCTCTGCCACCGCCTGCGCCACTGCCTCTGCCTCTGCCAGCGTCTCTGCCACCGCCATGCGCAACTGCCTCTGCCTCTGCCACCGCCTGCGCCTCTGCCTCTGCATCTGCCAGCGTCTCTGCCACCGCCTCCGCCTCTGCCTCTGCCTCTGCCACCGCCTGCGTCTCTGCCCCTGCCTCTGCCACCGCCTGCGCCTCTGCCTCTGCCTCTGCCACCGCCTGCGTCTCTGCCTCTGCCTCTGCCTCCGCCTCTGCCTCTGCCTCTGCCACCGCCTGCGTCTCTGCCCCTGCCTCTGCCACCGCCTGCGCCTCTGCCTCTGCCTCTGCCACCGCCTGCGCCTCTGCCTCTGCCTCCGCCTCTGCCTCTGCCACCGCCTGCGTCTCTGCCTCTGCCTCTGCCTCCGCCTCTGCCTCTGCCTCTGCCACCGCCTGCGTCTCTGCCTCTGCCTCCGCCACTGCCTCTGGCTCTGCCTGCGTCTCTGTCTCTGTCTCTGTCTCTGTCTCTGCCTCTGCCTCTGCCTGCGTCTCTGTCTCTGTCTCTGTCTCTGCCTCTGCCTCTGCCTGCGTCTCTGCCTCTGCCTGCGCCGCTGACTCTGCCTCTGCCTCTGCCTGCGTCTCTGTCTCTTCTCTCTGTCTCTGCCTCTACCTCTGCCTGTGTCTCTGCCTCTGCCTCTGCCTGCGTCTCTGCCTCTACCTCTGCCTCTGCCTCTACCTCTGCCTCTGCCTCTGCCTCTGCCTCTACCTCTGCCTCTGCCTGCGTCTCTGCCTCTGCCTCTGCCTCTGCCTCTGCATGCGTCTCTGCCTCTGCCTCTGCCTGCGTCTCTGCCTCTGCCTCTGCCTGCGTCTCTGTCTCTGTCTCTGCCTCTGCCTCTGCCTGCGCCGCTGCCTCTGCCTCTGCCTCTGTCTCTGCCTCTATCTCTGCCTGTGTCTCTGCCTCTACCTCTGCCTCTGCCTCTACCTCTGCCTCTGCCTCTGCCTGCGTCTCTGCCTCTGCCTCTGCCTCTGCCAGCGTCTCGGTCTCTGCCTCCGCCTGCGTCTCTGCCTCTGCCTCTGCCTCTGCCTGCGCCTCTGCCTCTGCCTCTGCCTGCGTCTCTGCCACCGGATGTGCCACTGCCTCTGCCTCTGCCACGTCTCTGCCTCCGCCTGCGCCACTGCCTCTGCCTCTGCCACCGCCTGCGCCACTGCCTCTGCCAGCGTCTCTGCCACCGCCTGCGCCACTGCCTCTGCCTCTGCCAGCGTCTCTGTCTCTGCCTCCGCCTCTGCCTCTGCCTCTGCCTCTGCCTGCGTCTCTGCCTCTACCTCTGCCTCTGCCTCTGCATGCGTCTCTGCCTCCGCCTGCGCCACTGCCTCTGCCTCTGCCAGCGTCTCTGCCACCGCCTGCGCCACTGCCTCTGCCTCTGCCACCGCCTGCGCCACTGCATCTGCCTCTGCCAGCGTCTCTGCCACCGCCTGCGCCACTGCCTCTGCCTCTGCCTGCGCCCCTGCCACCGCCTCCGCCTGCGCCACTGCCTCTGCCTCTGCCTCTGCCACCGCCTGCGCCACTGCCTCTGCCTCTGCCACCGCCTGCGTGTCTGCCACCACCTGCGCCACTGCCTCTGCCTCTGCCTGCGTCTCTGCCACCGCCTCTGCCTCTACCTCTGCCTCTGCCTCTGCCTCTGCCTGCGTCTCTGCCTCTGCCTGCGTCTCTGCCTCTGCCTGCATCTCTGCCTCTGCCTGCGTCTCTGCCTCTGCCTCTCCTGCGTCTCTGCCTCTGCCTCTGCCTCTGCCTCTGCCTGCGTCTCTGCCTCTGCCTCTCCTGCGTCTCTGCCTCTGCCTCTGCCTCTGCCTGCGTCTCTGCCTCTGCCTCTGCCTCTACCTCTGCCTCTGCCTATGCATGCGTCTCTGCCACCGCCTGCGCCACTGTCTCTGCCACCGCCTGCGTCTCTGCCACCGCCTGCGCCACTGCCTCTGCCTCTGCCTGCGTCTCTGCCACCGCCTGCGTCTCTGCCTCTGCCTCTGCCTCTGCCTCTGCGACCGCCTGCGCCACTGCCTCTGCCACCGCCACCGCCTGCGCCACTGCCTCTGCCTCTGCCTCTGCCTCAGCCTCTGCCTCTGCCTCTGCCTGCGCCACCGCCTCTGCCTCTGCCTCTGCCTCTGCCTATGCATGCGTCTCTGCCTCTGCCAGCGTCTCTGGCACCGCCTCTGCCAGCGTCTCTGCCACCGCCTGCGCCTCTGCCTCTGCCTCTGCCTCTGCCTCTGCCTGCGTCTCTGCCTCTGCCTGCGTCTCTGCCACCGCCTGCGCCACTGCCTCTGCCTCTGCCACCGCCTGCGCCACTGCCTCTGCCTCTGCCTGCGTCTCTGCCACCGCCTCTGCCTCTACCTCTGCCTCTGCCTCTGCCTCTGCCTGCGTCTCTGCCTCTGCCTGCTTCTCTGCCTCTGCCTGCATCTCTGCCTCTGCCTCTCCTGCGTCTCTGCCTCTGCCTCTGCCTCTGCCTCTGCTTGCGTCTCTGCCTCTGCCTCTCCTGCGTCTCTGCCTCTGCCTCTGCCTCTGCCTCTGCCTCTGCCTGCGTCTCTGCCTCTGCCTCTGCCTCTACCTCTGCCTCTGCCTATGCATGCGTCTCTGCCACCGCCTGCGCCACTGTCTCTGCCACCGCCTGCGTCTCTGCCACCGCCTGCGCCACTGCCTCTGCCTCTGCCAGCGTCTCTGCCACCGCCTGCGCCACTGCCTCTGCCTCTGCCACCGCCTGCGCCACTGCCTCTGCCTCTGCCTGCGTCTCTGCCTCTGCCTCTGCCTGTGCCTGTGCCTCTGCCTCCGCCTGCGTCTCTGCCTCTGCCTCTGCCTGCGTCTCTGCCTCTGCCTCTGTCTCTGCCAGCGTCTCTGCCACCGCCTGCGACACTGACTCTGCCTCTGCCTGCGTCTCTACCTCTGCCTCTGCCTCTGCCACCGCCACCGCCTGCGCCACTGCCTCTGCCTCTGCCTCTGCCTCTGCCTCTGCCTCTGCCTGCGTCTCTGCCACCGCCTGCGACACTGACTCTGCCTCTGCCTCTGCCAGCGTCTCTGCCACCGCCTGCGCCACTGCCTCTGCCACTGCCTCTGCCTCTGCCTCTGCCTCTGCCTGCGTCTCTGCCTCTGCCTCTGCCTCTGCCTGTGCCTGTGCCTCTGCCTCCGCCTGCGTCTCTGCCTCTGCCTCTGCCTCTGCCTGCGTCTCTGCCTCTGCCTCTGTCTCTGCCAGCGTCTCTGCCACCGCCTGCGACACTGACTCTGCCTCTGCCTGCGTCTCTACCTCTGCCTCTGCCTCTGCCAGCGTCTCTGCCACCGCCTGCGCCACTGCCTCTGCCTCTGCCTCTGCCAGCGTCTCTGCCACCGCCTCCGCCACTGCCTCTGCCTCTGCCAGCGTCTCTGCCACCGCCTGCGCCTCTGCCTCTGCCACCACCAGCGTCTCTGCCACCGCCTGCGCCACTGCCTCTGCCTCTGCCTCTGCCTCCGCCTGCGTCTCTGCCTCTGCCTGCGTCTCTGCCTCTGCCTCTGCCTGCGTCTCTGCCTCTGCCTCTGCCTCTGCCTGCGTCTCTGCCTCTGCCTCTGCCTCTGCCTCTAACTCTGCCTCTGCCTCTGCCTGCGTCTCTGCCTCTGCCTCTGCCTCTGCCTTTCCTGCGTCTCTGTCTCTGCCTCCGCCTGCGTCTCTGCCTCTGCCTCTGCCTCTGCCTGCGTCTCTGCCTCTGCCTGCGTCTCTGCCTCTGCCTCTGCCTCTGCCTGCGTCTCTGTCTCTGCCTCTGCCTCTGCCTCTGCCTGCATCTCTGCCTCTGCCTCTGCCTGCGTCTCTGTCTCTGCCTGCGTCTCTGTCTCTGCCACCGCCTGCGAAACTTACTCTGCCTCTGCCTCTGCCTCTGCCTGCGCCACTGCCTGCGTCGCTGCCTGCGTCTCTGCCTCTGCCTCTGCCTCTGCCTGCGTCTCTGTCTCTGCCTGCGTCTCTGTCTCTGCCTCCGCCTGCGTCTCTGCCTCTGCCTCTGCCTCTGCCTGCGTCTCTGCCTCTGCCTCTGCCTCTGCCTCTGCCTGAGTCTCTTCCACCGCCTGCGCCACTGCCTCTGTCTCTGCCTCTGCCTCTGCCTGCGTCTCTGCCTCTGCCTGCGTCTCTGCCTCTGCCTCTCCTGCGTCTCTGCCTCTGCCTCTGCCTCTGCCTCTGCCTGAGTCTCTTCCAACGCCTGCGCCACTGCCTCTGTCTCTGCCTCTGCCTCTGCCTGCGTCTCTGCCTCTGCCTCTGCCTGCGTCTCTGCCTCTGCCTCTGCCTGCGTCTCTGCCTCTGCCTCTGCCACTGCCTCTGCCTCTGCCTCTGCCTCTGCCTCTGCCTCTGCCTCCGCCTGCGTCTCTGCCTCTGCCTCCGCCTGCGTCTCTGCCTCTGCCTCTGCCTCTGCCTCTACCTCTGCCTGCGTCTCTGTCTCTGCCTCCGCCTGCATCTCTGCCTCTGCCTCTGCCTGCGTCTCTGCCTCTGCCTCTGCCTGCGTCTCTGCCTCTGCCTCTGCCTGCGTCTCTGCCTCTGCCTCTGCCACTGCCTCTGCCTCTGCCTCTGCCTCTGCCTCTGCCTCTGCCTCCGCCTGCGTCTCTGCCTCTGCTTCCGCCTGCGTCTCTGTCTCTGCCTCTGCCTCTCCCTCTGCCAGCGTCTCTGCCACCGCCTGCGCCACTGCCTCTGCCTGTGCCTCTGCCTCTGCCTCTGCCAGCGTCTCTGCCACCGCCTGCGCCACTGCCTCTGCCTCTGCCTGCGCCACTGCCTCTGCCTCTGCCAGCGTCTCTGCCACCGCCTGCGCCACTGCCTCTGCCTGTGCCTCTGCCTCTGCCTCTGTCTCTGCCTGCGTCTCTGCCACCGCCTGCGCCACTGCCTCTGCCTCTGCCAGCGTCTCTGCCACCGCCTGCGCCACTGCCTCTGCCTCTGCCTCTGCCTCTGGCTCTGCCTGCGCCTCTGCCTCTGCCTCTGCCTCTGCCTCCGCCTGCGTCTCTGCCTCTGCCTCTGCGTGTGTCTCTGCCTCTGCCTCTGCCTCTGCCTCTGCCTCTGCCTGCGTCTCTGCCTCTGCCTCTGCCACCGCCTGCGTCTCTGCCTCTGCCTGCGTCTCTGCCTCTGCCTCTGCCAGCGTCTCTGTCTCTGCCTCCGCCTGCGTCTCTGCCTCTGCCTCTGCCTCTGCCTCCGCCTGCGTCTCTGCCACCCCCTGCGCCACTGCCTCTGCCTCTGCCTGCGTCTCTGCCACCGCCTGCACCACTGCCTCTGCCTCTGCCTCTGCCTCTGCCACCGCCTGCGCCAATGCCTCTGCCTCAGCCAGCGTCTCTGCCACCGCCTGCGCCACTGCCTCTGCCTCTGCCAGCGTCTCTGCCACCGCCTGCGCCACTGCCTCTGCCTCTGCCTCTGCCTCTGCCACCGCCTGCGCCACTGCCTCTTCCTCTGCAAGCGTCTCTGCCACTGCCTGCGCCACTGCATCTGCCTCTGCCAGGGTCTCTGCCACCGCCTGCGCCACTGCCTCTGCCTCTGCCTCTGCCTCTGCCACCGCCTGCGCCACTGCCTCTGCCTCTGCCAGCGTCTCTGCCACCGCCTGCGCCACTGCCTCTGCCACCGCCTGCGCCACTGCCACTGCCTCTGCCTCTGCCTCTGCCACCGCCTGCGCCACTGCCTCTGCCTCTGCCTCTGCCTCTGCCACCGCCTGCGTCTCTGCCACCGCCTGCGCCACTGCCTCTGCCTCTGCCTCTGCCAGCGTCTCTGCCACCGCCTGCGCCACTGCCTCTGCCTCTGCCTCTGCCTGCGTCTCTGCCACCGCCTCTGCCTCTACCTCTGCGTCTGCCTCTGCCTCTGCCTGCGTCTCTGCCTCTGCCTCTCCTGCGTCTCTGCCTCTGCCTCTGCCTCTGCCTCTGTCTCTGCCTCTGCCTCTACCTCTGCCTCTGCCTCTGCCTCTGCCTCTACCTCTGCCTCCGCCTGCGCCACTGCCTCTGCGTCTGCCAGCGTCTCTGCGACCGCCTGCGCCACTGCCTCTGCGTCTGCCAGCGTCTCTGCCACCGCCTGCGTCTCTGCCGCCGCCTGCGTCTCTGCCTCCACCTGCGCCACTGCCTCTGCGTCTGCCAGCGTCTCTGCCACCGCCTGCGTCTCTGCCACCGCCTCTGACTCTGCCTCTGCCACCACCTGCGCCACTGCCTCTGCCACCGCCTGCGCCTCTGCCTCTGCCAGCGTCTCTGCCACCGCCTGCGTCTCTGCCTCTGCCTGTGCCTGTGCCTGTGCCTCTGCCTCTGCCAGCGTCTCTGCCACCGCCTGCGTCTCTGCCTCTGCCTCTGCCACTGCCTCTGCCTCTGCCAGCGTCTCTGCCACCGCCTGCCTCTCTGCCACCGCCTGCGCCACTGCCTCTGCCTGTGCCTCTGCCTCTGCCTCTGCCAGCATCTCTGCCACCGCCTGCGCCACTGCCTCTGCCTCTGCCTCCGCCTGCGTCTCTGCCACCGCCTGCGCCACTGCCTCTGCCTCTGCCTCTGCCTCCGCCTGCGTCTCTGCCACCGCCTGCGCCACTGCCTCTGCCTCTGCCTGCGCCACTGCCTCTGCCTCTTCCTCTGCCTCTGCCAGCCTCTCTGCCACCGCCTGCGCCACTGCCTCTGCCTCTGCCTGTGCCTCTGCCTCCGCCTGCGTCTCTGCTTCTGCCTGCGCCACTGCCTCTGCCTCTGTCTGCGCCACTGCCTCTGCCTCTGCCAGCGTATCTGCCACCGCCTGCGCCACTGCCTCTGCCTCCGCCTGCGTCTCTGCTTCTGCCTGCGCCACTGCCTCTGCCTCTGCCTGCGTCACTGCCTCTGCCTCTGCCAGCGTCTCTGCCACCGCTTGCGCCACTGCCTCTGCCTGTGCCTCTGCCTCTGCCTCTGCCAGCGTCTCTGCCACCGCCTGCGCCACTGCCTCTGCCTCCGCCTGCGTCTCTGCCTCTGCCTGCGCCACTGCCTCTGCCTCTGCCAGCGTCTCTGCCACCGCCTGCGCCACTGCCTCTGCCTCTGCCTCTGCCTTTGCCTCTGCCTCTGCCTCTGCCTCTGTCTCTGCCTGCGTCTCTGCCACCGCCTGCGCCACTGCCTCTGCCTCTGCCAGCGTCTCTGCCACCGCCTGCGCCACTGCCTCTGGCTCTGCCTCTGCCTCTGGCTCTGCCTGCGCCACTGCCTCTGGCTCTGCCTCTGCCTCTGGCTCTGCCTGCGCCTCTGCCTCTGCCTCTGCCAGCGTCTCTGTCACCGCCTGCGCCACTACCTCTGCCTCTGCCTCTGCCTCTGGCTCTGCCTGCGCCTCTGCCTCTGCCTCTGCCAGCGTCTCTGCCACCGCCTGCGCCACTGCCTCTGCCTCTGCCTCTGCCTCTGCCAGCGTCTCTGCCACCGCCTGCGCCACTGCCTCTGCCTCTGCCTCTGCCTCTGCCTGCGTCTCTGCCACCGCCTGCGCCAATGCCTCTGCCTCTGCCTGCGTCTCTGCCACCGCCTGCACCTCTGCCTCTGCCTCTGCCTGCGTCTCTGCCACCGCCTGCGCAACTGCCTCTGCCTCTGCCAGCGTCTCTGCCACCGCCTGCGCCACTGCCTCTGCCTTTGCCTCTGCCAGCGTCTCTGCCACCGCCTGCGCCACTGCCTCTGCCTCTGCCACCGCCTGCCCCACTGCCTCTGCCTCTGCCAGCGTCTCTGCCACCGCCTGCGCCACTGCCTCTGCCTCTGCCTCTGCCTCTGCCACCGCCTGCGCTACTGCCTCTGCCTCTGCCAGCGTCTCTGCCACCGCCTGCGCCACTGCCTCTGCCTCTGCCCCTGCCACCGCCTGCGCTACTGCCTCTGCCTCTGCCAGGGTCTCTGCCACCGCCTGCGCTACTGCCTCTGCCTCCGCCTGCGTCTCTGCCTCTGCCTGCGCCACTGCCTGCGTCGCTGCCTGCGTCTCTGCCTCTGCCTCTGCCTCTGCCTGCGTCTCTGTCTCTGCCTGCGTCTCTGTCTCTGCCTCCACCTGCGTCTCTGCCTGCGTCTCTGCCTCTGCCTCTGCCTCTGCCTGCGTCTCTGCCACCGCCTGCGACACTGACTCTGCCTCTGCCTCTGCCAGCGTCTCTGCCACCGCCTGCGCCACTGCCTCTGCCACTGCCTCTGCCTCTGCCTCTGCCTGCGTCTCTGCCTCTGCCTCTGCCTCTGCCTGTGCCTCTGCCTCTGCCTCCGCCTGCGTCTCTGCCTCTGCCTCTGCCTCTGCCTGCGTCTCTGCCTCTGCCTCTGCCTGTGCCTCTGCCTCTGCCTCCGCCTGCGTCTCTGCCTCTGCCTGCGTCTCTGCCACCGCCTGCGCCACTGCCTCTGCCTCTGCCTGCGTCTCTGCCACCGCCTGCACCTCTGCCTCTGCCTCTGCCTGCGTCTCTGCCACCGCCTGCGCAACTGCCTCTGCCTCTGCCAGCGTCTCTGCCACCGCCTGCGCCACTGCCTCTGCCTTTGCCTCTGCCAGCGTCTCTGCCACCGCCTGCGCCACTGCCTCTGCCTCTGCCACCGCCTGCCCCACTGCCTCTGCCTCTGCCAGCGTCTCTGCCACCGCCTGCGCCACTGCCTCTGCCTCTGCCTCTGCCTCTGCCACCGCCTGCGCTACTGCCTCTGCCTCTGCCAGCGTCTCTGCCACCGCCTGCGCCACTGCCTCTGCCTCTGCCCCTGCCACCGCCTGCGCTACTGCCTCTGCCTATGCCAGCGTCGCTGCCACCGCCTGCGCTACTGCCTCTGCCTCCGCCTGCGTCTCTGCCTCTGCCTCCGCCTGCGTCTCTGCCTCTGCCTCTGCCTCTGCCTCTACCTCTGCCTGCGTCTCTGTCTCTGCCTCCGCCTGCATCTCTGCCTCTGCCTCTGCCTGCGTCTCTGCCTCTGCCTCTGCCTGCGTCTCTGCCTCTGCCTCTGCCTGCGTCTCTGCCTCTGCCTCTGCCACTGCCTCTGCCTCTGCCTCTGCCTCTGCCTCTGCCTCCGCCTGCGTCTCTGCCTCTGCTTCCGCCTGCGTCTCTGTCTCTGCCTCTGCCTCTCCCTCTGCCAGCGTCTCTGCCACCGCCTGCGCCACTGCCTCTGCCTGTGCCTCTGCCTCTGCCTCTGCCAGCGTCTCTGCCACCGCCTGCGCCACTGCCTCTGCCTCTGCCTGCGCCACTGCCTCTGCCTCTGCCAGCGTCTCTGCCACCGCCTGCGCCACTGCCTCTGCCTGTGCCTCTGCCTCTGCCTCTGTCTCTGCCTGCGTCTCTGCCACCGCCTGCGCCACTGCCTCTGCCTCTGCCAGCGTCTCTGCCACCGCCTGCGCCACTGCCTCTGCCTCTGCCTCTGCCTCTGGCTCTGCCTGCGCCTCTGCCTCTGCCTCTGCCTCTGCCTCCGCCTGCGTCTCTGCCTCTGCCTCTGCGTGTGTCTCTGCCTCTGCCTCTGCCTCTGCCTCTGCCTCTGCCTCTGCCTGCGTCTCTGCATCTGCCTCTGCCACCGCCTGCGTCTCTGCCTCTGCCTGCGTCTCTGCCTCTGCCTCTGCCAGCGTCTCTGTCTCTGCCTCCGCCTGCGTCTCTGCCTCTGCCTCTGCCTCTGCCTCCGCCTGCGTCTCTGCCACCCCCTGCGCCACTGCCTCTGCCTCTGCCTGCGTCTCTGCCACCGCCTGCACCACTGCCTCTGCCTCTGCCTCTGCCTCTGCCACCGCCTGCGCCAATGCCTCTGCCTCAGCCAGCGTCTCTGCCACCGCCTGCGCCACTGCCTCTGCCTCTGCCAGCGTCTCTGCCACCGCCTGCGCCACTGCCTCTGCCTCTGCCTCTGCCTCTGCCACCGCCTGCGCCACTGCCTCTTCCTCTGCAAGCGTCTCTGCCACTGCCTGCGCCACTGCATCTGCCTCTGCCAGGGTCTCTGCCACCGCCTGCGCCACTGCCTCTGCCTCTGCCTCTGCCTCTGCCACCGCCTGCGCCATTGCCTCTGCCTCTGCCAGCGTCTCTGCCACCGCCTGCGCCACTGCCTCTGCCTCTGCCTCTGCCTCTGCCACCGCCTGCGCCACTGCCTCTGCCTCTGCCTCTGCCTCTGCCACCGCCTGCGTCTCTGCCACCGCCTGCGCCACTGCCTCTGCCTCTGCCTCTGCCAGCGTCTCTGCCACCGCCTGCGCCACTGCCTCTGCCTCTGCCTCTGCCTGCGTCTCTGCCACCGCCTCTGCCTCTACCTCTGCGTCTGCCTCTGCCTCTGCCTGCGTCTCTGCCTCTGCCTCTCCTGCGTCTCTGCCTCTGCCTCTGCCTCTGCCTCTGTCTCTGCCTCTGCCTCTACCTCTGCCTCTGCCTCTGCCTCTGCCTCTACCTCTGCCTCCGCCTGCGCCACTGCCTCTGCGTCTGCCAGCGTCTCTGCCACCGCCTGCGTCTCTGCCTCCACCTGCGCCACTGCCTCTGCGTCTGCCAGCGTCTCTGCCACCGCCTGCGTCTCTGCCACCGCCTCTGACTCTGCCTCTGCCACCACCTGCGCCACTGCCTCTGCCACCGCCTGCGCCTCTGCCTCTGCCAGCGTCTCTGCCACCGCCTGCGTCTCTGCCTCTGCCTGTGCCTGTGCCTGTGCCTCTGCCTCTGCCAGCGTCTCTGCCACCGCCTGCGTCTCTGCCTCTGCCTCTGCCTCTGCCACTGCCTCTGCCTCTGCCAGCGTCTCTGCCACCGCCTGCCTCTCTGCCACCGCCTGCGCCACTGCCTCTGCCTGTGCCTCTGCCTCTGCCTCTGCCTCTGCCAGCATCTCTGCCACCGCCTGCGCCACTGCCTCTGCCTCTGCCTCCGCCTGCGTCTCTGCCACCGCCTGCGCCACTGCCTCTGCCTCTGCCTCTGCCTCCGCCTGCGTCTCTGCCACCGCCTGCGCCACTGCCTCTGCCTCTGCCTGCGCCACTGCCTCTGCCTCTTCCTCTGCCTCTGCCAGCCTCTCTGCCACCGCCTGCGCCACTGCCTCTGCCTCTGCCTGTGCCTCTGCCTCCGCCTGCGTCTCTGCTTCTGCCTGCGCCACTGCCTCTGCCTCTGTCTGCGCCACTGCCTCTGCCTCTGCCAGCGTATCTGCCACCGCCTGCGCCAATGCCTCTGCCTCCGCCTGCGTCTCTGCTTCTGCCTGCGCCACTGCCTCTGCCTCTGCCTGCGTCACTGCCTCTGCCTCTGCCAGCGTCTCTGCCACCGCTTGCGCCACTGCCTCTGCCTGTGCCTCTGCCTCTGCCTCTGCCAGCGTCTCTGCCACCGCCTGCGCCACTGCCTCTGCCTCTGCCTCTGCCTTTGCCTCTGCCTCTGCCTCTGCCTCTGTCTCTGCCTGCGTCTCTGCCACCGCCTGCGCCACTGCCTCTGCCTCTGCCAGCGTCTCTGCCACCGCCTGCGCCACTGCCTCTGGCTCTGCCTCTGCCTCTGGCTCTGCCTGCGCCACTGCCTCTGGCTCTGCCTCTGCCTCTGGCTCTGCCTGCGCCTCTGCCTCTGCCTCTGCCAGCGTCTCTGTCACCGCCTGCGCCACTACCTCTGCCTCTGCCTCTGCCTCTGGCTCTGCCTGCGCCTCTGCCTCTGCCTCTGCCAGCGTCTCTGCCACCGCCTGCGCCACTGCCTCTGCCTCTGCCTCTGCCTCTGCCAGCGTCTCTGCCACCGCCTGCGCCACTGCCTCTGCCTCTGCCTCTGCCTCTGCCTGCGTCTCTGCCACCGCCTGCGCCACTGCCTCTGCCTCTGCCTGCGTCTCTGCCACCGCCTGCACCTCTGCCTCTGCCTCTGCCTGCGTCTCTGCCACCGCCTGCGCAACTGCCTCTGCCTCTGCCAGCGTCTCTGCCACCGCCTGCGCCACTGCCTCTGCCTTTGCCTCTGCCAGCGTCTCTGCCACCGCCTGCGCCACTGCCTCTGCCTCTGCCACCGCCTGCCCCACTGCCTCTGCCTCTGCCAGCGTCTCTGCCACCGCCTGCGCCACTGCCTCTGCCTC
The DNA here is from genome assembly GCF_047496885.1 of Scyliorhinus torazame. Taxonomy (NCBI): domain Eukaryota; kingdom Metazoa; phylum Chordata; class Chondrichthyes; order Carcharhiniformes; family Scyliorhinidae; genus Scyliorhinus; species Scyliorhinus torazame. The sequence goes on along the minus strand of NW_027307806.1, from coordinate 655,356 downwards.
TGCCTCTGCCTCTGCCACCGCCTGCGCTACTGCCTCTGCCTCTGCCAGCGTCTCTGCCACCGCCTGCGCCACTGCCTCTGCCTCTGCCCCTGCCACCGCCTGCGCTACTGCCTCTGCCTCTGCCAGCGTCTCTGCCACCGCCTGCGCTACTGCCTCTGCCTCCGCCTGCGTCTCTGCCTCTGCCTGCGCCACTGCCTGCGTCGCTGCCTGCGTCTCTGCCTCTGCCTCTGCCTCTGCCTGCGTCTCTGTCTCTGCCTGCGTCTCTGTCTCTGCCTCCACCTGCGTCTCTGCCTGCGTCTCTGCCTCTGCCTCTGCCTCTGCCTGCGTCTCTGCCACCGCCTGCGACACTGACTCTGCCTCTGCCTCTGCCAGCGTCTCTGCCACCGCCTGCGTCTCTGCCTCTGCCTCTGCCTGCGTCTCTACCTCTGCCTCTGCCTCTGCCAGCGTTTCTGCCACCGCCTGCGCCACTGCCTCTGCCTCTGCCTCTGCCAGCGTCTCTGCCACCGCCTGCGCCACTGCCTCTGCCACGGCCTGCGCCTCTGCCTCTACCTCTGCCTCTGCCTGCGTCTCTGCCTCTGCCTGCGTCTCTGCCTCTGCCTGTGCCTCTGCCTCTGCCTCTGCCTCTGCCACCGCCTGCGTCTCTGCCTCCGCCACTGCCTCTGCCTCTGCCTCTGCCTGCGTCTCTGTCTCTGTCTCTGTCTCTGCCTCTGCCTCTGCCTCTGCCTGCGCCTCTGCCTCTGCCTCTGCCTCTGCCAGCGTCTCTGCCACCGCCTGCGTCTCTGCCTCTGCCTGTGCCTGTGCCTCTGCCTCTGCCTCTGCCAGCGTCTCTGCCACCGCCTGCGTCTCTGCCTCTGCCTCTGCCTCTGCCACTGCCTATGCCTCTGCCAGCGTCTCTGCCACCGCCTGCGCCACTGCCTCTGCCTGTGCCTGTGCCTCTGCCTCTGCCTCTGCCTGCGTCTCTGCTTCTGCCTGCGCCACTGCCTCTGCCTCTGCCTGCGCCACTGCCTCTGCCTCTGCCAGCGTCTCTGCCACCGCCTGCGCCACTGCCTGTGCCTGTGCCTGTGCCTCTGCCTCTGCCAGCGTCTCTGCCACCGCCTGCGCCACTGCCTCTGCCTCCGCCTGCGTCTCTGCCTCTGCCTGCGCCACTGCCTCTGCCTCTGCCTGCGCCACTGCCTCTGCCTCTGCCAGCGTCTCTGCCACCGCCTGCGCCACTGCCTCTGCCTGTGCCTCTGCCTGTGCCTCTGCCTCTGTCTCTGCCTGCGTCTCTGCCACCGCCTGCGCCACTGCCTCTGCCAGCGTCTCTGCCACCGCCTGCGCCACTGCCTCTGCCTCTGCCTCTGCCTCTGGCTCTGCCTCCGCCTCTGCCTCTGCCTCTGCCAGCGTCTCTGCCACCGCCTGCGCCACTGCCTCTGCCTCTGCCTCTGCCTCTGGCTCTGCCTGCGCCTCTGCCTCTGCCTCTGCCAGCGTCTCTGCCACCGCCTGCGCCACTGCCTCTGCCTCTGCCAGCGTCTCTGCCACCGCCTGCGCCACTGCCTCTGCCTCTGCCTCTGCCTCTGCCTGCGTCTCTGCCACCGCCTGCGCCACTGCCTCTGCCTCTGCCTGCGTCTCTGCCACCGCCTGCACCTCTGCCTCTGCCTCTGCCTGCGTCTCTGCCACCGCCTGCGCCACTGCCTCTGCCTCTGCCAGCGTCTCTGCCACCGCCTGCGCCACTGCCTCTGCCTCTGCCTCTGCCAGCGTCTCTGCCACCGCCTGCGCCACTGCCTCTGCCTCTGCCTCTGCCACCGCCTGCGCCACTGCCTCTGCCTCTGCCAGCGTCTCTGCCACCGTCTGCGCCACTGCCTCTTCTTCAGCCTCTGCCTCTGCCTCTGCCACCGCCTGCGCTACTGCCTCTGCCTCTGCCAGCGTCTCTGCCACCGCCTGCGCCACTGCCTCTGCCTCTGCCTCTGCCACCGCCTGCTCTACTGCCTCTGCCTCTGCCAGCGTCTCTGCGACCGCCTGCGCTACTGCCTCTGCCTCCGCCTGCGTCTCTGCCTCTGCCTGCGCCACTGCCTGCGTCGCTGCCTGCGTCTCTGCCTCTGCCTCTGCCTCTGCCTGCGTCTCTGTCTCTGCCTGCGTCTCTGTCTCTGCCTCCGCCTGCGTCTCTGCCTCTGCCTCTGCCTCTGCCTGCGTCTCTGCCACCGCCTGCGACACTGACTCTGCCTCTGCCTCTGCCAGCGTCTCTGCCACCGCCTGCGCCACTGCCTCTGCCTCTGCCTCTGCCTCTGCCTCTGCCTGCATCACTGCATCTGCCTCTGCCTCTGCCTGTGCCTCTGCCTCTGCCTCCGCCTGCGTCTCTGCCTCTGCCTCTGCCTCTGCCTCTGCCTGCGTCTCTGCCTCTGCCTCTGCCTGTGCCTCTGCCTCTGCCTCCGCCTGCGTCTCTGCCTCTGCCTCTGGCTCTGCCAGCGTCTCTGCCACCGCCTGCGACACTGACTCTGCCTCTCCCTGCGTCTCTACCTCTGCCTCTGCCTCTGCCAGCGTTTCTGCCACCGCCTGCGCCACTGCCTCTGCCTCTGCCTCTGCCAGCGTCTCTGCCACCGCCTGCGCCACTGCCTCTGCCACCGCCTGCGTCTCTGCCTCTGCCTCTGCCTCCGCCTCTGCCTCTGCCTCTGCCACCGCCTGCGTCTCTGCCTCTGCCTCTGCCTCTGCCTGCATCTCTGCCTCTGCCTCCGCCACTGCCTCTGCCTCTGCCTCTGCCTCTGCCTGCGTCTCTGTCTCTGTCTCTGCCTCTGCCTCTGCCTGCGTCTCTGCCTCTGCCTGCGCCGCTGCCTCTGCCTCTGCCTGCGTCTCTGTCTCTGTCTCTGTCTCTGTCTCTACCTCTGCCTGTGTCTCTGCCTCTGCCTCTGCCTGTGTCTCTGCCTCTGCCTCTGCCTCTGCCTCTGCCTCTACCTCTGCCTCTGCCTGCGTCTCTGCCTCTGCCTCTGCCTCTGCCTGCGTCTCTGCCTCTGCCTCTGCCTGCGTCTCTGCCTCTGCCTCTGCCTCTGCCTGCGTCTCTGTCTCTGTCTCTGTCTCTGCCTCTGCCTCTGCCTGCACCGCTGCCTCTGCCTCTGCCTCTGTCTCTGCCTCTACCTCTGCCTGTGTCTCTGCCTCTGCCTCTGCCTGCGTCTCTGCCTCTACCTCTGCCTCTGCCTCTACCTCTGCCTCTGCCTCTGCCTGCGTCTCTGCCTCTGCCTCTGCCTCTGCCAGCGTCTCTGTCTCTGCCTCCGCCTGCGTCTCTGCCTCTGCCTCTGCCTCTGCCTGCGTCTCTGCCACCGGATGTGCCACTGCCTCTGCCTCTGCCACGTCTCTGCCACCGCCTGCGCCACTGCCTCTGCCACTACCTCCGCCTGCGCCACTGCCTCTGCCTCTGCCACCGTCTGCGCCACTGCCCCTACAGCGTCTCTGCCACCGCCTGCGCCACTGCCTCTGCCTCTGCCAGCGTCTCTGTCTCTGCCTCCGCCTCTGCCTCTGCCTCAGCCTCTGCATGCGTCTCTGCCTCCGCCTGCGCCACTGCCTCTGCCTCTGCCAGCGTCTCTGCCACCGCCTGCGCCACTGCCTCTGCCTCTGCCTCTGCCTCTGCCACCGCCTGCGCCACTGCCTCTGCCTCTGCCAGCGTCTCTGCCACCGCCTGCGCCACTGCCTCTGCCTCTGCCTGCGCCCCTGCCACCGCCTCCGCCTGCGCCACTGCCTCTGCCTCTGCCTCTGCCACCGCCTGCGCCACTGCCTCTGCCTCTGTCTCTGCCTCTGCCACCGCCTGCGTCTCTGCCACCACCTGCGCCACTGCCTCTGCCTCTGCCTGCGTCTCTGCCACCGCCTCTGCCTCTGCCTCTGCCTCTGCCTGCGTCTCTGCCTCTGCCTGCGTCTCTGCCTCTGCCTCTCCTGCGTCTCTGCCTCTGCCTCTGCCTCTGCCTCTGCCTGCGTCTCTGCCTCTGCCTCTCCTGCGTCTCTGCCTCTGCCTCTGCCTCTGCCTGCGTCTCTGCCTCTGCCTCTGCCTCTGCCTGCGTCTCTGTCTCTGCCTCTCCCTCTGCCACTGCCTCTGCCTCTGCCTATGCATGCGTCTCTGCCACCGCCTGCGCCACTGTCTCTGCCACCGCCTGCGCCACTGCCTCTGCCTCTGCCAGCGTCTCTGCCACCGCCTGCGCCACTGCCTCTGCCTCTGCCTCTGCCTCTGCCACCGCCTGCGCCACTGCCTCTGCCTCTGCCTCTGCCTCTGCCACCGCCTGCGTCTCTGCCACCACCTGCGCCACTGCCTCTGCCTCTGCCTCTGCCAGCGTCTCTGCCACCGCCTGCGCCACTGCCTCTGCCTCTGCCTCTGCCTGCGTCTCTGCCACCGCCTCTGCCTCTACCTCTGCGTCTGCCTCTGCCTCTGCCTGCGTCTCTGCCTCTGCCTCTCCTGCGTCTCTGCCTCTGCCTCTGCCTCTGCCTCTGTCTCTGCCTCTGCCTCTACCTCTGCCTCTGCCTCTGCCTCTGCCTCTACCTCTGCCTCCGCCTGCGCCACTGCCTCTGCGTCTGCCAGCGTCTCTGCCACCGCCTGCGTCTCTGCCGCCGCCTGCGTCTCTGCCTCCACCTGCGCCACTGCCTCTGCGTCTGCCAGCGTCTCTGCCACCGCCTGCGTCTCTGCCACCGCCTCTGACTCTGCCTCTGCCACCACCTGCGCCACTGCCTCTGCCACCGCCTGCGCCTCTGCCTCTGCCAGCGTCTCTGCCACCGCCTGCGTCTCTGCCTCTGCCTGTGCCTGTGCCTGTGCCTCTGCCTCTGCCAGCGTCTCTGCCACCGCCTGCGTCTCTGCCTCTGCCTCTGCCTCTGCCACTGCCTCTGCCTCTGCCAGCGTCTCTGCCACCGCCTGCCTCTCTGCCACCGCCTGCGCCACTGCCTCTGCCTGTGCCTCTGCCTGTGCCTCTGCCTCTGCCAGCATCTCTGCCACCGCCTGCGCCACTGCCTCTGCCTCTGCCTCCGCCTGCGTCTCTGCCACCGCCTGCGCCACTGCCTCTGCCTCTGCCTCTGCCTCCGCCTGCGTCTCTGCCACCGCCTGCGCCACTGCCTCTGCCTCTGCCTGCGCCACTGCCTCTGCCTCTTCCTCTGCCTCTGCCAGCCTCTCTGCCACCGCCTGCGCCACTGCCTCTGCCTCTGCCTGTGCCTCTGCCTCCGCCTGCGTCTCTGCTTCTGCCTGCGCCACTGCCTCTGCCTCTGTCTGCGCCACTGCCTCTGCCTCTGCCAGCGTATCTGCCACCGCCTGCGCCAATGCCTCTGCCTCCGCCTGCGTCTCTGCTTCTGCCTGCGCCACTGCCTCTGCCTCTGCCTGCGTCACTGCCTCTGCCTCTGCCAGCGTCTCTGCCACCGCTTGCGCCACTGCCTCTGCCTGTGCCTCTGCCTCTGCCTCTGCCAGCGTCTCTGCCACCGCCTGCGCCACTGCCTCTGCCTCCGCCTGCGTCTCTGCCTCTGCCTGCGCCACTGCCTCTGCCTCTGCCAGCGTCTCTGCCACCGCCTGCGCCACTGCCTCTGCCTCTGCCTCTGCCTTTGCCTCTGCCTCTGCCTCTGCCTCTGTCTCTGCCTGCGTCTCTGCCACCGCCTGCGCCACTGCCTCTGCCTCTGCCAGCGTCTCTGCCACCGCCTGCGCCACTGCCTCTGGCTCTGCCTCTGCCTCTGGCTCTGCCTGCGCCACTGCCTCTGGCTCTGCCTCTGCCTCTGGCTCTGCCTGCGCCTCTGCCTCTGCCTCTGCCAGCGTCTCTGTCACCGCCTGCGCCACTACCTCTGCCTCTGCCTCTGCCTCTGGCTCTGCCTGCGCCTCTGCCTCTGCCTCTGCCAGCGTCTCTGCCACCGCCTGCGCCACTGCCTCTGCCTCTGCCTCTGCCTCTGCCAGCGTCTCTGCCACCGCCTGCGCCACTGCCTCTGCCTCTGCCTCTGCCTCTGCCTGCGTCTCTGCCACCGCCTGCGCCACTGCCTCTGCCTCTGCCTGCGTCTCTGCCACCGCCTGCACCTCTGCCTCTGCCTCTGCCTGCGTCTCTGCCACCGCCTGCGCAACTGCCTCTGCCTCTGCCAGCGTCTCTGCCACCGCCTGCGCCACTGCCTCTGCCTTTGCCTCTGCCAGCGTCTCTGCCACCGCCTGCGCCACTGCCTCTGCCTCTGCCACCGCCTGCCCCACTGCCTCTGCCTCTGCCAGCGTCTCTGCCACCGCCTGCGCCACTGCCTCTGCCTCTGCCTCTGCCTCTGCCACCGCCTGCGCTACTGCCTCTGCCTCTGCCAGCGTCTCTGCCACCGCCTGCGCCACTGCCTCTGCCTCTGCCCCTGCCACCGCCTGCGCTACTGCCTCTGCCTCTGCCAGCGTCTCTGCCACCGCCTGCGCTACTGCCTCTGCCTCCGCCTGCGTCTCTGCCTCTGCCTGCGCCACTGCCTGCGTCGCTGCCTGCGTCTCTGCCTCTGCCTCTGCCTCTGCCTGCGTCTCTGTCTCTGCCTGCGTCTCTGTCTCTGCCTCCACCTGCGTCTCTGCCTGCGTCTCTGCCTCTGCCTCTGCCTCTGCCTGCGTCTCTGCCACCGCCTGCGACACTGACTCTGCCTCTGCCTCTGCCAGCGTCTCTGCCACCGCCTGCGCCACTGCCTCTGCCACTGCCTCTGCCTCTGCCTCTGCCTGCGTCTCTGCCTCTGCCTCTGCCTCTGCCTGTGCCTCTGCCTCTGCCTCCGCCTGCGTCTCTGCCTCTGCCTCTGCCTCTGCCTGCGTCTCTGCCTCTGCCTCTGCCTGTGCCTCTGCCTCTGCCTCCGCCTGCGTCTCTGCCTCTGCCTGCGTCTCTGCCACCGCCTGCGCCACTGCCTCTGCCTCTGCCTGCGTCTCTGCCACCGCCTGCACCTCTGCCTCTGCCTCTGCCTGCGTCTCTGCCACCGCCTGCGCAACTGCCTCTGCCTCTGCCAGCGTCTCTGCCACCGCCTGCGCCACTGCCTCTGCCTTTGCCTCTGCCAGCGTCTCTGCCACCGCCTGCGCCACTGCCTCTGCCTCTGCCACCGCCTGCCCCACTGCCTCTGCCTCTGCCAGCGTCTCTGCCACCGCCTGCGCCACTGCCTCTGCCTCTGCCTCTGCCTCTGCCACCGCCTGCGCTACTGCCTCTGCCTCTGCCAGCGTCTCTGCCACCGCCTGCGCCACTGCCTCTGCCTCTGCCCCTGCCACCGCCTGCGCTACTGCCTCTGCCTATGCCAGCGTCTCTGCCACCGCCTGCGCTACTGCCTCTGCCTCCGCCTGCGTCTCTGCCTCTGCCTGCGCCACTGCCTGCGTCGCTGCCTGCGTCTCTGCCTCTGCCTGCGTCTCTGTCTCTGCCTGCGTCTCTGTCTCTGCCTCCACCTGCGTCTCTGCCTGCGTCTCTGCCTCTGCCTCTGCCTCTGCCTGCGTCTCTGCCACCGCCTGCGACACTGACTCTGCCTCTGCCTCTGCATGCGTCTCTGCCACCGCCTGCGCCACTGCCTCTGCCTCTGCCAGCGTCTCTGCCTCTGCCTCTGCCTCTGCCTGTGCCTCTGCCTCTGCCTCCGCCTGCGTCTCTGCCTCTGCCTCTGCCTCTGCCTCTGCCTGCGTCTCTGCCTCTGCCTCTGCCTGTGCCTCTGCCTCTGCCTCCGCCTGCGTCTCTGCCTCTGCCTCTGCCTCTGTCTCTGCCAGCGTCTCTGCCACCGCCTGCGACACTGACTCTGCCTCTGCCTGCGTCTCTACCTCTGCCTCTGCCTCTGCCAGCGTTTCTGCCACCGCCTGCGCCACTGCCTCTGCCTCTGCCTCTGCCAGCGTCTCTGCCACCGCCTGCGCCACTGCCTCTGCCACGGCCTGCGCCTCTGCCTCTACCTCTGCCTCTGCCTGCGTCTCTGCCTCTGCCTGCGTCTCTGCCTCTGCCTCTGCCTCTGCCTCTGCCTCTGCCACCGCCTGCGTCTCTGCCTCCGCCACTGCCTCTGCCTCTGCCTCTGCCTGCGTCTCTGTCTCTGTCTCTGTCTCTGCCTCTGCCTCTGCCTCTGCCTGCGCCTCTGCCTCTGCCTCTGCCTCTGCCAGCGTCTCTGCCACCGCCTGCGTCTCTGCCTCTGCCTGTGCCTGTGCCTCTGCCTCTGCCTCTGCCAGCGTCTCTGCCACCGCCTGCGTCTCTGCCTCTGCCTCTGCCTCTGCCACTGCCTATGCCTCTGCCAGCGTCTCTGCCACCGCCTGCGCCACTGCCTCTGCCTGTGCCTCTGCCTCTGCCTCTGCCTCTGCCTGCGTCTCTGCTTCTGCCTGCGCCACTGCCTCTGCCTCTGCCTGCGCCACTGCCTCTGCCTCTGCCAGCGTCTCTGCCACCGCCTGCGCCACTGCCTGTGCCTGTGCCTGTGCCTCTGCCTCTGCCAGCGTCTCTGCCACCGCCTGCGCCACTGCCTCTGCCTCCGCCTGCGTCTCTGCCTCTGCCTGCGCCACTGCCTCTGCCTCTGCCTGCGCCACTGCCTCTGCCTCTGCCAGCGTCTCTGCCACCGCCTGCGCCACTGCCTCTGCCTGTGCCTCTGCCTGTGCCTCTGCCTCTGTCTCTGCCTGCGTCTCTGCCACCGCCTGCGCCACTGCCTCTGCCTCTGCCAGCGTCTCTGCCACCGCCTGCGCCACTGCCTCTGCCTCTGCCTCTGCCTCTGGCTCTGCCTGCGCCTCTGCCTCTGCCTCTGCCAGCGTCTCTGCCACCGCCTGCGCCACTGCCTCTGCCTCTGCCAGCGTCTCTGCCACCGCCTGCGCCACTGCCTCTGCCTCTGCCTCTGCCTGCGTCTCTGCCACCGCCTGCACCTCTGCCTCTGCCTCTGCCTGCGTCTCTGCCACCGCCTGCGCCACTGCCTCTGCCTCTGCCAGCGTCTCTGCCACCGCCTGCGCCACTGCCTCTGCCTCTGCCTCTGCCAGCGTCTCTGCCACCGCCTGCGCCACTGCCTCTGCCTCTGCCTCTGCCACCGCCTGCGCCACTGCCTCTGCCTCTGCCAGCGTCTCTGCCACCGTCTGCGCCACTGCCTCTTCTTCAGCCTCTGCCTCTGCCTCTGCCACCGCCTGCGCTACTGCCTCTGCCTCTGCCAGCGTCTCTGCCACCGCCTGCGCCACTGCCTCTGCCTCTGCCACCGCCTGCTCTACTGCCTCTGCCTCTGCCAGCGTCTCTGCGACCGCCTGCGCTACTGCCTCTGCCTCCGCCTGCGTCTCTGCCTCTGCCTGCGCCACTGCCTGCGTCGCTGCCTGCGTCTCTGCCTCTGCCTCTGCCTCTGCCTGCGTCTCTGTCTCTGCCTGCGTCTCTGTCTCTGCCTCCGCCTGCGTCTCTGCCTCTGCCTCTGCCTCTGCCTGCGTCTCTGCCACCGCCTGCGACACTGACTCTGCCTCTGCCTCTGCCAGCGTCTCTGCCACCGCCTGCGCCACTGCCTCTGCCTCTGCCTCTGCCTCTGCCTCTGCCTGCATCACTGCATCTGCCTCTGCCTCTGCCTGTGCCTCTGCCTCTGCCTCCGCCTGCGTCTCTGCCTCTGCCTCTGCCTCTGCCTCTGCCTGCGTCTCTGCCTCTGCCTCTGCCTGTGCCTCTGCCTCTGCCTCCGCCTGCGTCTCTGCCTCTGCCTCTGCCTCTGCCAGCGTCTCTGCCACCGCCTGCGACACTGACTCTGCCTCTCCCTGCGTCTCTACCTCTGCCTCTGCCTCTGCCAGCGTTTCTGCCACCGCCTGCGCCACTGCCTCTGCCTCTGCCTCTGCCAGCGTCTCTGCCACCGCCTGCGCCACTGCCTCTGCCACCGCCTGCGTCTCTGCCTCTGCCTCTGCCTCCGCCTCTGCCTCTGCCTCTGCCACCGCCTGCGTCTCTGCCTCTGCCTCTGCCTCTGCCTGCATCTCTGCCTCTGCCTCCGCCACTGCCTCTGCCTCTGCCTCTGCCTCTGCCTGCGTCTCTGTCTCTGTCTCTGCCTCTGCCTCTGCCTGCGTCTCTGCCTCTGCCTGCGCCGCTGCCTCTGCCTCTGCCTGCGTCTCTGTCTCTGTCTCTGTCTCTGTCTCTACCTCTGCCTGTGTCTCTGCCTCTGCCTCTGCCTCTGCCTCTGCCTCTACCTCTGCCTCTGCCTGCGTCTCTGCCTCTGCCTCTGCCTCTGCCTGCGTCTCTGCCTCTGCCTCTGCCTGCGTCTCTGCCTCTGCCTCTGCCTCTGCCTGCGTCTCTGTCTCTGTCTCTGTCTCTGCCTCTGCCTCTGCCTGCACCGCTGCCTCTGCCTCTGCCTCTGTCTCTGCCTCTACCTCTGCCTGTGTCTCTGCCTCTGCCTCTGCCTGCGTCTCTGCCTCTACCTCTGCCTCTGCCTCTACCTCTGCCTCTGCCTCTGCCTGCGTCTCTGCCTCTGCCTCTGCCTCTGCCAGCGTCTCTGTCTCTGCCTCCTCCTGCGTCTCTGCCTCTGCCTCTGCCTCTGCCTGCGTCTCTGCCACCGGATGTGCCACTGCCTCTGCCTCTGCCACGTCTCTGCCACCGCCTGCGCCACTGCCTCTGCCACTACCTCCGCCTGCGCCACTGCCTCTGCCTCTGCCACCGTCTGCGCCACTGCCCCTACAGCGTCTCTGCCACCGCCTGCGCCACTGCCTCTGCCTCTGCCAGCGTCTCTGTCTCTGCCTCCGCCTCTGCCTCTGCCTCAGCCTCTGCATGCGTCTCTGCCTCCGCCTGCGCCACTGCCTCTGCCTCTGCCAGCGTCTCTGCCACCGCCTGCGCCACTGCCTCTGCCTCTGCCTCTGCCTCTGCCACCGCCTGCGCCACTGCCTCTGCCTCTGCCAGCGTCTCTGCCACCGCCTGCGCCACTGCCTCTGCCTCTGCCTGCGCCCCTGCCACCGCCTCCGCCTGCGCCACTGCCTCTGCCTCTGCCTCTGCCACCGCCTGCGCCACTGCCTCTGCCTCTGTCTCTGCCTCTGCCACCGCCTGCGTCTCTGCCACCACCTGCGCCACTGCCTCTGCCTCTGCCTGCGTCTCTGCCACCGCCTCTGCCTCTACCTCTGCCTCTGCCTCTGCCTCTGCCTGCGTCTCTGCCTCTGCCTGCGTCTCTGCCTCTGCCTCTCCTGCGTCTCTGCCTCTGCCTCTGCCTCTGCCTCTGCCTGCGTCTCTGCCTCTGCCTCTCCTGCGTCTCTGCCTCTGCCTCTGCCTCTGCCTGCGTCTCTGCCTCTGCCTCTGCCTCTGCCTGCGTCTCTGTCTCTGCCTCTCCCTCTGCCACTGCCTCTGCCTCTGCCTATGCATGCGTCTCTGCCACCGCCTGCGCCACTGTCTCTGCCACCGCCTGCGTCTCTGCCACCGCCTGCGCCACTGCCTCTGCCTCTGCCAGCGTCTCTGCCACCGCCTGCGTCTCTGCCTCTGCCTCTGCCTCTGCCTCTGCCACCGCCTGCGCCACTGCCTCTGCCACCGCCACCGCCTGCGCCACTGCCTCTGCCTCTGCCTCTGCCTCTGCCTCTGCCTCTGCCACCGCCTGCGCCTCTGCCTCTACCTCTGCCTCTGCCTGCGTCTCTGCCTCTGCCTGCGTCTCTGCCTCTGCCTCCGCCTCTGCCTCTGCCTCTGCCACCGCCTGCGTCTCTGCCTCTGCCTCTGCCTGCGTCTCTGCCTCTGACTCCGCCACTGCCTCTGCCTCTGCCTCTGCCTCTGCCTGCGTCTCTGCCTCTGCCTGCGCCGCTGCCTCTGCCTCTGCCTCTGCCTGCGTCTCTGTCTCTGTCTCTGCCTCCACCTCTGCCTGTGTCTCTGCCTCTGCCTCTGCCTGCGTCTCTGCCTCTACCTCTGCCTCTGCCTCTGCCTCTGCCTCTGCCTCTGCCTCTGCCTCTGCCTCTGCCTGTGTCTCTGTCTCTGTCTCTGTCTCTGCCTCTGCCTCTGCCTGCGCCGCTGCCTCTGCCTCTGCCTCTGTCTCTGCCTGTGTCTCTGCCTGTGTCTCTGCCTCTGCCTCTGCCTGCGTCTCTGCCTCTACCTATGCCTCTGCCTCTACCTCTGCCTCTGCCTCTGCCTTCGTCTCTACCTCTGCCTCTGCCTCTGCCAGCGTCTCTGCCTCTGCCTCTGCCTCTGCCTGCGTCTCTGCCACCGGATGTGCCACTGCCTCTGCCTCTGCCACGTCTCTGCCACCGCCTGCGCCACTGCCTCTGCCACCGCCTCCGCCTGCGCCACTGCCTCTGCCTCTGCCACCGCCTGCGCCACTGCCTCTGCCAGCGTCTCTGCCACCGCCTGCGCCAATGCCTCTGCCTCTGCCAGCGTCTCTGTCTCTGCCTCCGCCTCTGCCTCTGCCTCTGCCTCTGCCTGCGTCTCTGCCTCTACCTCTGCCTCTGCCTCTGCATGCGTCTCTGCCTCCGCCTGCGCCACTGCCTCTGCCTCTGCCAGCGTCTCTGCCACTGCCTGCGCCACTGCCTCTGCCTCTGCCTCTGCCTCTGCCACCGCCTGCGCCACTGCCTCTGCCTCGGCCAGCGTCTCTGCCACCGCCTGCGCCACTGCCTCTGCCTCTGCCTGCGCCCCTGCCACCGCCTCCGCCTGCGCCACTGCCTCTGCCTCTGCCTCTGCCACCGCCTGCGCCACTGCCTCTGCCTCTGCCTGCGCCCCTGCCACCGCCTCCGCCTGCGCCACTGCCTCTGCCTCTGCCTCTGCCTCTGCCTGCGTCTCTGCCTCTGCCTCTGCCTCTGCCTCTGCCTCTGCCTCTGCCTGCGTCTCTGTCTCTGCCTCCGCCTGCGTCTCTGCCTGTGTCTCTGCCTCTGCCTCTGCCTGCGTCTCTGCCTCTACCTCTGCCTCTGCCTCTACCTCTGCCTCTGCCTCTGCCAGCGTCTCTGCCTCTGCCTCTGCCTCTGCCACCGCCTGCGCCACTGCCTCTGCCAGCGTCTCTGCCACCGCCTGCGCCACTGCCTCTGCCTCTGCCTGCGCCCCTGCCACCGCCTCCGCCTGCGCCACTGCCTCTGCCTCTGCATCTGCCTCTTCCACCGCCTGCGCCACTGCCTCTGCCTCTGTCTCTGCCTCTGCCACCGCCTCTGCCTCTACCTCTGCCTCTGCCTCTGCCTCTGCCTCTGCCTGCGTCTCTGCCACCGCCTCTGCCTCTACCTCTGCCTCTGCCTCTGCCTCTGCCTGCGTCTCTGCCTCTGCCTGCGTCTCTGCCTCTGCCTGCGCCGCTGCCTCTGCCTCTCCTGCGTCTCTGCCTCTGCCTCTGCCTCTGCCTCTGCCTGCGTCTCTGCCTCTGCCTCTCCTGCGTCTCTGCCTCTGCCTCTGCCTCTGCCTGCGTCTCTGCCTCTGCCTCTGCCTCTACCTCTGCCTCTGCCTCTGCCTATGCATGCGTCTCTGCCACCGCCTGCGCCACTGTCTCTGGAACCGCCTGCGTCTCTGCCACCGCCTGCGCCACTGCCTCTGCCAGCGTCTCTGCCACCGCCTGCGTCTCTGCCTCTGCCTCTGCCTCTGCCACCGCCTGCGCCACTGCCTCTGCCACCGCCACCGCCTGCGCCACTGCCTCTGCCTCTGCCTCTGCCTCTGCCTCTGCCTCTGCCTGCGCCACCGCCTCTGCCTCTGCCTCTGCCTATGCATGCGTCTCTGCCACCGCCTGCGTCTCTGCCACCGCCTGCGCCACTGCCTCTGCCTCTGCCAGCGTCTCTGCCTCTGCCTCTGCCTCTGCCTCTGCCTCTGCCTCTGCCTATGCATGCGTCTCTGCCTCTGCCAGCGTCTCTGCTACCGCCTGCGCCTCTGCCTCTGCCTCTGCCTCTGCCTCTGCCTCTGCCTGCGTCTCTGCCTCTGCCTGCGTCTCTGCCACCGCCTGCGCCACTGCCTCTGCCTCTGCCACCGCCTGCGCCACTGCCTCTGCCTCTGCCTGCGTCTCTGCCACCGCCTCTGCCTCTACCTCTGCCTCTGCCTCTGCCTCTGCCTGCGTCTCTGCCTCTGCCTGCGTCTCTGCCTCTGCCTGCGTCTCTGCCTCTGCCTCTGCCTGCGTCTCTGCCTCTGCCTCTGCCTCTACCTCTGCCTCTGCCGATGCATGCGTCACTGCCACCGCCTGCGCCACTGTCTCTGCCACCGCCTGCGTCTCTGCCACCGCCTGCGCCACTGCCTCTGCCTCTGCCAGCGTCTCTGCCACCGCCTGCGCCACTGCCTCTGCCTCTGCCAGCGTCTCTGCCACCGCCTGCGCCACTGCCTCTGCCTCTGCCTCTGCCACCGCCTGCGCCACTGCCTCTGCCACCGCCACCGCTTGCGCTACTGCCTCTGCCTCTGCCTCTGCCTCTGCCTCTGCCTGCGCCACCGCCTCTGCCTCTGCCTCTGCCTCTGCCTATGCATGCGTCTCTGCCACCGCCTGCGTCTCTGCCACCGCCTGCGCCACTGCCTCTGCCTCTGCCAGCATCTCTGCCTCTGCCTCTGCCTCTGCCTCTGCCTGCGCCACCGCCTCTGCCTCTGCCTCTGCCTCTGCCTGCGCCACCGCCTCTGCCTCTGCCTCTGCCTCTGCCTCTGCCTGCGTCTCTGTCTCTGCCTCCGCCTGCGTCTCTGCCTGTGTCTCTGCCTCTGCCTCTGCCTGCGTCTCTGCCTCTACCTCTGCCTCTGCCTCTACCTCTGCCTCTGCCTCTGCCAGCGTCTCTGCCTCTGCCTCTGCCTCTGCCACCTCCTGCGCCACTGCCTCTGCCTCTGCCAGCGTCTCTGCCACCGCCTGCGCCACTGCCTCTGCCTCTGCCTGCGCCCCTGCCACCGCCTCCGCCTGCGCCACTGCCTCTGCCTCTGCACCTGCCTCTGCCACCGCCTGCGCCACTGCCTCTGCCTCTGTCTCTGCCTCTGCCACCGCCTGCGTCTCTGCCACCACCTGCGCCATTGCCTCTGCCTCTGCCTGCGTCTCTGCCACCGCCTCTGCCTCTACCTCTGCCTCTGCCTCTGCCTCTGCCTGCGTCTCTGCCTCTGCCTGCGTCTCTGCCTCTGCCTGCGTCTCTGCCTCTGCCTCTCCTGCGTCTCTGCCTCTGCCTCTGCCTCTGCCTCTGCGTGCGTCTCTGCCTCTGCCTCTCCTGCGTCTCTGCCTCTGCCTCTGCCTCTGCCTCTGCCTGCGTCTCTGCCTCTGCCTCTGCCTCTACCTCTGCCTCTGCCTCTGCCTCTGCCTATGCATGCGTCTCTGCCACCGCCTGCGCCACTGTCTCTGCCACCGCCTGCGTCTCTGCCACCGCCTGCGCCACTGCCTCTGCCTCTGCCAGCATCTCTGCCACCGCCTGCGTCTCTGCCTCTGCCTCTACCTCTGCCACCGCCTGCGCCACTGCCTCTGCCACCGCCACCGCCTGCGCCACTGCCTCTGCCTCTGCCTCTGCCTCTGCCTCTGCCTATGCATGCGTCTCTGCCACTGCCTGCGTCTCTGCCACCGCCTGCGCCACTGCCTCTGCCTCTGCCAGCGTCTCTGCCTCTGCCTCTGCCTCTGCCTCTGCCTCTGCCTCTGCCTATGCATGCGTCTCTACCTCTGCCAGCGTCTCTGCCACCGCCTCTGCCAGCGTCTCTGCCACCGCCTGCGCCTCTGCCTCTGCCTCTGCCTCTGCCTCTGCCTCTGCCTCTGCCTCTGCCTCTGCCTGCGTCTCTGCCTCTGCCTGCGTCTCTGCCACCGCCTGCGCCACTGCCTCTGCCTCTGCCACCGCCTGCGCCACTGCCTCTGCCTCTGCCTGCGTCTCTGCCACCGCCTGCGCCACTGCCTCTGCCTCAGCCACCGCCTGCGCCACTGCCTCTGCCTCTGCCTCTGCCTCTACCTCTGCCTCTGCCTCTGCCTCTGCCTGCGTCTCTGCCTCTGCCTGCGTCTCTGCCTCTGCCTGCGTCTCTGCATCTGCCTCTGCCTGCGTCTCTGCCTCTGCCTCTGCCTCTACCTCTGCCTCTGCCTATGCATGCGTCACTGCCACCGCCTGCGCCACTGTCTCTGCCACCGCCTGCGTCTCTGCCACCGCCTGCGCCACTGCCTCTGCCTCTGCCAGCGTCTCTGCCACCGCCTGCGCCACTGCCTCTGCCTCTGCCAGCGTCTCTGCCACCGCCTGCGCCACTGCCTCTGCCTCTGCCTCTGCCACCGCCTGCGCCACTGCCTCTGCCACCGCCACCGCTTGCGCTACTGCCTCTGCCTCTGCCTCTGCCTCTGCCTCTGCCTGCGCCACCGCCTCTGCCTCTGCCTCTGCCTATGCATGCGTCTCTGCCACCGCCTGCGTCTCTGCCACCACCTGCGCCACTGCCTCTGCCTCTGCCAGCGTCTCTGCCTCTGCCTCTGCCTCTGCCTCTGCCTGTGCCACCGCCTCTGCCTCTGCCTCTGCCTCTGCCTGCGCCACCGCCTCTGCCTCTGCCTCTGCCTCTGCCTCTGCCTGCGCCACCGCCTCTGCCTCTGCCTCTGCCTCTGCCTGCGCCACCGCCTCTGCCTCTGCCTCTGCCTCTGCCTATGCATGCGTCTCTGCCTCTGCCAGCGTCTCTGCCACCGCCTGCGCCTCTGCCTCTGCCTCTGCCTATGCATGCGTCTCTGCATATGCATGCGGCTCTGCCTCTGCCAGCGTCTCTGCCTCTGCCTCTGCCTCTGCCTATGCATGCGTCTCTGCCTCTGCCTATGCATGCGTCTCTGCCAGCGTCTCTGCCACCGCCTGCGCCTCTGCCTCTGCCTCTGCCTCTGCCTTTGCCTCTGCCTCTGCCTCTGCCTCTGCCTCTGCCTCTGCCTCTGCCTCCGCCTCCGCCTCCGCCTCCGCCTCCGCCTCCGCCTCCGCCTCCGCCTCTGCCACCGCCTGCGCCTCTGCCTCTGCCTCTGCCACCGCATGCGCCACTGCCTCTGCCTCGGCCTCTGCCAGCGTCTCTGCCACCGCCTGCGCCTCTGCCTCTGCCACCGCCTGCGCCACTGCCTCTGCCTCTGCCAGCGTCTCTGCCACCGCCTGCGCCACTGCCTCTGCCTCTGCCACCGCCTGCGCCACTGCCTCTGCCTCTGCCTCTGCCAGCATCTCTGCCACCGCCTGCGCCACTGCCTCTGCCTCTGCCTGTGCCAGCGTCTCTGCCACCGCCTGCGCCTCTGCCTCTGCCAGCGTCTCTGCCACCGCCTGCGCCACTGCCTCTGCCTCTGCCTCTGCCACCGCCTGCGCCACTGCCTCTGCCTCTGCCACCGCCTGCGTCTCTGCCACCGCCTGCGCCACTGCCTCTGCCTCTGCCTCTGCCTCTGCCAGCGTCTCGGCCACCGCCTGCGCCACTGCCTCTGCCTCTGCCTCTGCCACCGCCTGCGCCACTGCCTCTGCCTCTGCCTCTGCCACCGCCTGCGTCTCTGCCACCGCCTGCGCCACTGCCTCTGCCTCTGCCTCTGCCTCTGCCTCTGCCAGCGTCTCGGCCACCGCCTCTGCCTCTGCCTCTGCCTCTGCCTCTGCCACCGCCTGCGTCTCTGCCACCGCCTGTGCCACTGCCTCTGCCTCTGCCTCTGCCTCTGCCACCGCCTGCGTCTCTGCCACCGCCTCTGCCACCGCCTGCGCCACTGCCTCTGCCTCTGCCTCTGCCTGCGTCTCTGCCTCCAACTCTGCCTCTACCTCTGCCTCTGCCTCTGCCTGCGTCTCTGCCTCTGCCTCAGCCTCTACCTCTGCCTCAGCCTCTACCTCTGCCTCAGCCTCTACCTCTGCCTCAGCCTCTACCTCTGCCTCAGCCTCAGCCTCTACCTCTGCCTCAGCCTCTACCTCTGCCTCAGCCTCTACCTCTGCCTCAGCCTCAGCCTCTACCTCTGCCTCAGCCTCTACCTCTGCCTCAGCCTCTACCTCTGCCTCAGCCTCAGCCTCTACCTCTGCCTCAGCCTCTACCTCTGCCTCAGCCTCTACCTCTGCCTCTGCCTCTGCCTCTGCCTCTACCTCTGTCTCTGTCTCTGCCTCTGCCTCTGCCTCTGCCTCTGCCTCTGCCACCGCCTGCGCCTCTGCCTCTGCCTCTGCCTCTGCCTCTGCCTCTGCCTCTGCCTGCGCCGCTGCCTCTGCCTCTGCCTCTGCCTCCGCCTGCGTCTCTGCCTGCGTCTCTGCCTGCGCCTGCGTCTCTCTCTCTCTGCCTCTGCCTCTGCCTGTGCCTCCGTCTCTCTCTCTCTCTCTGCCTCTCTCTCTCTCTGCCTCTGCCTGCGCCTCCCTCTCTCACTGCCTTCCTCTCTCTCTTCCTCTCTCTCTCTCTGCCTCTCTCTGCCTGTCTCTCTCTCTGCCTCTCTCTCTCTCTCTCTGCCTCTCTCTCTCTCTGCCTCTCCCTCTCTCTGCCTCTCTCTCTCTCTGCCTGTCTCTCTCTCTGCCTCTCTCTCTCTCTCTGCCTCTCTCTCTCTCTGCCTCTCTCTCTCTCTGCCTCTCTCTCTCTCTCTCTCTCTGCCTCTCTCTCTCTCTGCCTGTCTCTCTCTCTGCCTCTCTCTCTCTCTGCCTCTCTCTCTCTCTGCCTCTCTCTCTCTCTGCCTGTCTCTCTCTCTCTGCCTCTCTCTCTCTGCCTCTCTCTCTCTGCCTCTCTCTCTCTCTGCCTCTTTCTCTGCCTCTCTCTCTCTCTCTGCCTCTCTCTCTCTCTGCCTCTCTCTCTCTGCCTCTCTCTCTGCCTCGCTCTCTCTCTGCCTCTCTCTCTCTGCCTCTCTCTCTGCCTCTCTCTCTCTGCCTCTCTCTCTCTGCCTCTCTCTCTCTGCCTCTCTCTCTCTGCCTCTCTCTCTCTGCGTCTCTGTGTCTCTGTGTCTCTTTCTCTGTGTCTCTGTCTGTGTCTCTCTGTGTCTCTTTCTCTGTGTCTTAGTCTCTGTCTCTGTCTGGGACACATTCTGCTGCACAGACTGTGTTTAAGTGTGAGGCACACACCCAGCTGAACGGCAATGGTGGGAAGCCGCACACCCAGCTGATCGGCAATGGGGGAAGCACACACCCTGCTGAACGGCAATGCGGAAACCCGCACACCCAGCTGATCAGCCATGCAAGGGGAGCACACACTCAGCTGATTGGCCATGGGGGGTGTCACACCCACCCACCGATAGTCCCTCCTGGTAATACAGAATGGTAAATCAGGGTGAGGCTGGCTGGGGGTGGTCAGTTTTACCGGCAGTGTGAGGAGAGAGATGCCGTGTGGGTGGGGTTTCCTCTCAGGACTTAATGAATTGAAGAATTGAACTAAAGGGAACTTTCAGAACATTCTTCAACTGCTGCCTGAACTGAGTCTGTGTCACGGCGTAAATCGCAGTGTTTGTGCAGCAACTCAGGAGCTGCAGCATGAAGCCCAATTCCTGAACATAACCATCTAACGATACAGAGTCATACCCCAGAATGTACATCCGCCACCATATAGAATAAACCATTAACGTTGACCATAACAGGATGAAATTGGCGGAGATAATAAAGAGTAAAATGATGGATTTCCTCCGACTCTCCATCTCTGGGTCTTTGGGACTGTGCCCACTGCTGTGAGCCCGGAGTCTCCTGCGGGCCCTGCTGCTCAGGACAATGTGTCTGACGGTGAGAACATTGAGCAGCAGAATCAGGGCGAATGGAACACCCGGGGTTAGAATGTGGTGGAGGAACTCGATTGTTGTCCAGGCCGGAGAGTACTGAACACCCTCTGTGACATAACAAAACCAGGGGAAGTTGTTCAGCCAATAAAAACCGCCCAACATAACCCCCCAGGAAATGTCCTTCAAACAGCTCAGCACAGCCACTGTTCCCAGAACCACAGCCGCCGTTTTCTCGCTGCAATATTTACTTTTCAGCTTCGGGCAACAAATGGCCACAAATCGATCAAAGGTGAAAGTGACGGTGAACCAGACAGAACAGTCAGTGGCTGCAAAAAGCAGGGCGGCGTGGATATTACACACGGGAATGTCCCACAGGAACAAAAAGTGTTCATCAAAAACAATGGGAATGTGTCTCAATATCAGGTCGAGAATAACGACCAGTAGATCCCCCACTGCCATGGCCAACAGGTAACAAGTCACACATTTGGACAGCCCACAGATTCTTCTCTTCAGGATCACAATTGTGATGAGGTTCACTGTGAGGAAGGGAAATACACAATGAAATTATACATCAGCCTGGGAAAAACATCACAAGTATAGTCGACGTGGTGTTGAGGAAGTCAAATACAGATATACAAATAAACTCACACTCACACATACAGAGACAGTAAAGCACACACACACACAGACACTAACACACTTACAGACACAAACAGAGACAGTAATACACACAGACAGTAACACACACTCACACAGACACTAACACACACACAGACACTAACACACTCACACACACAGACAATACACACTCACTCACATACAGACAGTAACACACACACACAGACAGTTCTACACTCACACTCGCACATACATTAACACACACACATAGACAGACAGTAATACACTCACACAGACACTAACACACACACAGACAGTAATACACTCACACTCGCACATACATTAACACACACTCACACCAACATACACAGACAGTAATACACACACACAGACAGAGACAGTAATACACTCACACTCACACAGACAACACACACACTTATACACCGACAAGAATACACTCACACGTACATTAACACACACACACAGACAGTAATACACTCACACATACACTAACACACACACACACATGCAGTAATACACTCACACAGACACTAACACACTTACACACACATACACAGACAGTAATACACTCATACACACACAGACACTGACACACACACACACATACAGAAACAGTAATGTACTCACACTGACAAGCCACTGACACACACACACATACAGTAATACACACACACAGAGACAGTAATACACTCACACAGACACTAACACACTCACACAGACACATACAGAGACAGTAATGGACACACACAGACACTGACACACACTCACACACACACACACACACACATACAGAGACAGTAATACACTCACACAGACACATAGAGAGACAGTAATACACACAGACAGACACTAACACCCACTCACACACAGAGACAGTAATACACTCACACACACACAGACACTGATCCACACTCACAAACAGACATACAGAGACAGTAATACACACACATACAGAGACAGTAATACCCTCATACTCACACAGGCACTAGCACATACACACACACACTAATACACTCACACAAGCACAGACAGAGACAGTAATGCACTCCCACTCACACATACACTAACACACTCACACACATGTACAGAGACAATAATACACTCACACACACACTGATACACACTCACACACGTACAGCGACAGCAATGCACTCACACTCACATAGACACTAACACACTCACTCACACACGTACAGCGACAGCAATGCACTCACACTCACATAGACACTAACACACTCACACACACACATACAGAGACAGTAATGCACTCACACTCACATAGACACGAACACACTCACACACACATACAGAGACAGTAATACACTCACACAGACACTAACACTCGCACACACACAGAGACAGTCATACACTCACGCACAAAGGCGCTAATACACACTCACAAAGACACTAATGCACATACTCACACAACCCCCCACACACACACACTACCCTCCCACACACACACAGACACTAACCCCCCCACACACACACTAACGCCCGCCCACACACACACTAACCCCCCCCCCCCACACACACACACTAACCGCCACCACACATACAAAATATACTCCCCCACACACACACTAACCCATCCCACTCACACACTAACCCCCCTCACACACAATAACACCCCCACACACACTAAACGCCCCAGACACACACTAAACCATCGCACACAAACTCCCCCCCACACACACTAGCCCCTCCTACACACACAGACAAACTCACCACACACACACACACACAAACCCCTCCCCCCCCCACACACACACACTGCCCCTCCCATACACACACTGACATTAACACACTGACACACACAGAGACAGTAACACACACACACAGACACTAACACGCTTACAGACACAGACTGAGACAGTAATACACACACGCTCACACACTGACACACACACACACACAGACAGTAACACACACTCACACAGTCACTAACACACACACACAGACACTAACACTCACACACACAGCCACTACACACTCACTCACACATTGACAGTAACACACACACAGACAGTAATACACTCACACTCGCACATACATTAACACAAACTCACACACACAGACACAGACAGTAATACACTCACATACAGACAGAGACAGTAATACACTCACACAGACACTAACACACACACTCACTTAGACACACAGTAATACACACACACACACACACACACAGAGACAGTAATACACTCACACAGACACTAACCACTAACACACTCACACAGACACTAACACACTCACACAAGCAACATACAGATACAGTAATACACTCACACATACACACACTGACACACTCTCACAAACACACATACAGAGACAGTAATACACTCATACTCACATAGACACTAACACACTCACACACACATACAGTAATATACTCTCACACACACAGACAGATACAGTAATACACTCACTCTCACACACAGACACTAGCACACACACACAGTAATACACTCACACACACACAGACAGAGACAGTAATGTACTCACACTCACAGAGACACTAACACACTCACACACATATAGAGAAAGTAATACACACACACACTGATACACACTCACAGACATACAGAGACAGTAGTACACTCACACTCACGTAGACACTAACATACTCACACACACACATACAGAGACAGTAATACACTCACACAGACACTGACACTCGCACACACACACAGACAGTAATATATTCATGCACAAAGGCACTAATACACACTCACAAAGACACTAATGCACATACTCACACAACCCCCCCCCCACACACACACACTAGCCCCCCCCCCCCCACACACACACTAACCCCCACACACTAACCCCCCACACACACACACTAACCCCCGCCCACACACACACACTATCTCCCCTCACACACACACTAACCGCCACCACACATACAAAATATACTCCCCCCCCAGACACACACTAACCCCTCCTACACACACTAACTCACCACACGCACACACACAATCACACTAACCTCTCCCACACAGACACACACACTGCCCCTCCCATACACACACTGACACCCCCAAACACATTGAACCCCCCCACACAAACACTAATCACACCCAACACACACTAAGACACCCCACACACGCACAAACCCACACACACACACACACACTACCTCCGCCCCACACACATTAAACCCCGCCACATACACACATTAACCTCCCCACACACACACTAGCCTCCCCGCACTCACGTACCCCCCACACATATTAACACCCCCACACAAAGAAAAAAGAACAAAGAAATGTACAGCACAGGAACAGGCCCTTCGGCCCTCCAAGCCCGTGCCGACCATACTGCCCGACTAAACTACAATCTTCTGCACTTTCTGGGTCCGTATCTCTCTATTCCCATCATATTCATGTATTTGTCAAGACGCCCCTTAAATGTCACTGTCGTCCCTGCTTCCACTACCTCCTCCGGTAGCGAGTTCCAGGCACCCACTACCCTCTGCGTAAAAAACTTGCCTCGTACATCTACTCTAAACCTTGCCCCTCTCACCTTAAACCTATGCCCCTAGTAATTAACCCCTCTACCCTGGGGAAAAGCCTCTGACTATCCACTCTGTCTCTGCCCCTCATAATTTTGTATACCTCTATCAGGTCGTCCCTCAACCTCCTTTGTTCCAGTGAGAAGAAACCGAGTTTATTCAACCGCTCCTCATAGCTAATGCCCTCCATACCAGGCAACATTCTGGTAAATCTCTTCTGCACCCTCTCTAAAGCCTCCACATCCTTCTGGTAGTGTGGCGGCTAGAATTGAACACTATACTCCAAGTGTGGCCTAACTAAGGTTCTATACAGCTGCAACATGACTTGCCAATTCTTATACTCAATGCCCCGGCCAATGAAGGCAACCATGCCGTATGCCTTCTTGACTACCTTCTCCACCTTTGTTGCCGCATTCAGTGACATTGGACCTGTACACCTAGATCTCTCTGTCTTTCAATACTCTTGAGGGTTCTACCATTCGCTGTATATTCCCTACCTGCATTAGACCTTCCAAAATGCATTACGTCACATTTGTCCGGATTAAACTCCATCTGTCATCTCTCCCCCCAAGTCTCCAAACAATCTAAATCCTGCTGTATTCTCTGACAATCCACATCACTATTCGCAATTCCACTAACCTCTGTGTCGTCTGCAAACTTACTAATCGACCAGTTACATTTTCCTCCAAATTATTTATGTATACTACAAACAGCAAAGGTCCCAGCACTGATTCCTGCGGAACACCACTGGTCACAGCCCTCCAATTAGAAAGGCGTCCTTCCATTGCTACTCTCTGCCTTCTATGACCTAGCCAGATCTGTATCCACCTTGCCAGCTCACCCCTGATCCCGTGTGACTTCACCTTGTGTACTAGTCTACCATGAGGGATCTTGTCAAAGGCCTTACTGATGTCCATATAGACAACATCCACTGCCCTACCTGCATCAATCATCTTTGTGACCTCCTCGAAAAACTCTATCGACTTAGTGAGACACGACCTCCGCTTCACAAAACCATGCTGCCTCTCACTAATACGTCCAATTGCTTCCAAATGGGAGTAGATCCTGTCTCTAAGAATTCTCTCCAGTAATTTCCCTACCACTGAAGTAAGGCTCACCGGCCTGTAGTTCCCTGGATTATCCTTGCTACCCTTCTTAAACAGAGGAACAACATTGTCTATTCTGCAGCTCTCCGGGACATCCCCTGAAGACAGTGAGGATCCAAAGTTTTCTGTCAAGGCCTCAGCAATTTCCTCTCCAGCCTCCTTCAGTATTCTGGGGTAGATCCCATCAGGCCCTGGGGACTTAACTACCTTAATATTTTTTAAGAAGCCCAACACCTCGTCTTTTTGGATCTCAATGTGACCCAGGCTATCTACACCCCCTTCTCCAGACTCAACATCTACCAATTCCTTCTCTTTGGTGAATACGGATGCAAAGTATTCATTTAGTACCTCGCCCATTTCCTCTGGCTCCACACATAGATTCCCTTGCTTATCCTTCAGTGGGCCAACCCTTTCCCTGGCTACCCGCTTGCTTTTTATGTACGTGTAAAAAGCCTTGGGATTTTTCTTAACTCTATATGCCAATGACTTTTCGTGACCACTTCTAGCCCCCCTGACTCCTTGCTTAAGTTCCTTCCTACTTTCCTTATATTCCACACAGGCTTCGTCTGTTCCCAGCCTTTTAGCTCTGACAAATGTCTCCTTTTTCTTTTTGACGAGGCCTACAATATCTCTCGTTATCCAAGGTTCCCAAAAATTGCCGTATTTATCCTTCTTCCTCACAGGAACATGCCGGTCCTGAATTCCTTTCAACTGACACTTGAAAGCGTCCCACATGTCATATGTTGATTTGCCCTCAAACATCCGCCCCCAATCTAGGTTCTTCAGTTCATGCCTAATATTGTTATAATTAGCGTTTCCCCAAGTTAGCACAAGTTAGAACCACTCTTATCCTTGTACACCAGCACTTTAAAACTTACTGAATTGTGGTCACTGTTCCCGAAATGCTCCCCTACTGAAACTTCTACCACCTGATCGGGCTCATTCCCCAATACCAGGTCCAGTACCGCCCCTTCCCTAGTTGGACTGCCTACATATTGTTTTAAGATGCCCTCCTGGATGGTCCTTACAAACTCTGCCCCGTCTAAGCCCCTGGCTCTAAGTGAGTCCCAGTCAATCTTGGGGAAGTTCAAGTCTCCCATCACCACAACTCTGTTGTTTTTACTCTTTTCCAAAATCTATCTACCTATCTGCTCCTCTATCTCCCGCTCGCTGTTGGGAGGCCTGTAGTAAACCCCCAACATTGTGACTGCACCCTTCTTATTCCTGATCTCTACCCATATAGCCCCAGTGCCTTCTGAGGTGTCCTCCCGTAGTACAGCTGTCATATTCTCCCGAACAAGTAGCGCAACTCCGCCTCCCCTTTTACATCCCCCTCTATCCCGCCTGAAACATCTAAATCCTGGAACGTTTAGCTGTCAATCCTGCCCTTCCCTCAACCAGGTATCTGTAATGGCAACAACATCATAGTTCCAAGTACTAATCCAAGCTCTAAGTTCATCTGCCTAACCCGTAATACTTCTTGCATTAAATCATATGCACTTCAGGTCACCAGACCCGCTGTGTTCAGCAACTTCTCCCTGTCTACTTTGCCTCAGAGCCACACTGTTCCTAGTCCCTAGTTCTCCCTCAACGCTCTCACCTTCTGACCTATTGCTCCCGTGCCCACCACTAGTGCCATACTAGTTTAAAGCCTCCCGTGTGACACTAGCAAATATCGCGGCCAGGATATTTGTGCAACCCGTCCTTCTTATATAGGTCACACCTGCCCCGGAAGAGCTCCCAATGGTCCAGATAACGGAAACCCTCCCTCCTACACCAGCTGTTCAGCCACGTGTTTAGCTGCTCTATCTTCCTATTTCTAGCCTCACTGGCACGTGGCACAGGGAGTAATCCCGAGATTACAAGCCTAGAGGTCCTGTCTTTTACCTTTCTGCCTAGCTCCCTGAACTCCTGCTGCAGGACCTCATGCCCCTTCCTGCCTATGTCGTTAGTACCAATATGTACAACGACCTCTGCCTGTTTGCACTCCCCTTCAGGAAGCCCTCTACCCGTTCAGTGACATCGTGAACCCTGGCACCAGGGAGGCAATATACCATCCTGGAGTCTCTTTCACGTCCACACAAGCGCCTATCTGTGCCCCTGACTATAGAGTCCCCTATTAC
The DNA here is from genome assembly GCF_047496885.1 of Scyliorhinus torazame. Classification (NCBI taxonomy): domain Eukaryota; kingdom Metazoa; phylum Chordata; class Chondrichthyes; order Carcharhiniformes; family Scyliorhinidae; genus Scyliorhinus; species Scyliorhinus torazame. Next base: position 628,621 of record NW_027307806.1, on the reverse strand, counting down.
TATTGCTCTTCTGCGCTTTGACCCTCCCTTCTGAACATCAGAGCCAGCCGTGGTGCCCCTGCTCTGGCTGCTGCTGTTTTCCCCTGATAGGCTATTCCTCCCCCCCCCCCTCCGACAGTATCCAAAGGGGTATACCTGTTCGAGAGGTTGACAACCACAGGGGATTCCTGCACTGACTGCCTGCCCTTTCTGGTGGTCACCCATTTCTCTGCCTGCACCATGGATGTGACCACATCTATATAACGGTGATCTATGACGCTTTCCGCCACCTGCATGCTCCTAGGTGCATCCAATTGCTTCTCCAACCGAACCATGCGGTCTGTGAGGAGCTCCAGGTGGGTGCACTTTCTGCAGATGAAGCCATCCGGGACGCTGGAAGCCTCCCGGACCTGCCACATCTCACAGTCAGAGCACAGCACCCCTCTAACTGACATTGCGTCAATTAATTAGCAAATTAAAGTTCTAAGTTAAAATTAAAAATTAAAAAAAGAACTGTTAACTATCTGTTTCCTAGCACTAGATTTCTACTATAAATGTGAAAGCTAAATATAGTACTCTCCGATCTCTGGCTTAGATACCCCTCGAAATTATAATTAAACAATTATGTTTAATTAGTAACCAATGCTTGATTTTTTAAATATAGTGTAGATTCCCAACCAGCCACTCAGGTCACAGCTTTTCACACACACGCACACTAACCTACGCCGCCCACACACACACTAACCCCCCTCCCACACACGCACACACTAACCCCCACACACACACTAACCCCCTCACACACACACACACTAATCCCCCACACACACACTAAAACCCAACACATATATACACTAACCCCCTTACACACACACTAACACCCCCCGCACACACACTAACCCCCCCCACACACACTAACACCCCCCACACACACTAACCCCCCCCACACACACTAATCCCCCACACACACACTAACCCCCCACACACACACTAACCCCGCACACACACTAATCCCCTGACACACACACTAACACCCCCCCACACACACACACTAATCCCCCACACACACACTAACACCCCCACACACACACACTAACCCCCCCAAACACACACTAACCCCCCCACACATACACTAACCAACCCACATACACACTAACCCCCCACACACACACTAACAACCCCCACACACACACTAACCCCCTTACACACACACTAACCCCCACACACACACTAACACCCCCCCACACACACTAACCCCCCTCACTCACACTAACCCACCTCACACTCACTAACCCCCCCCACACACACTAGCACACACACACAGTAACTCCCCCCCACACTTTGTAACCCCACCCACACATACAATAACACACCCACCGCAGGCACTAATCCCTACAACACACACACTAACCGCCCTCACACACACAGACCCCGCCACACACACACTAATCCCCCATAGACACAGACTAAACCCCCACACAGACAAACTAACTCACCACACACATACTAACCCCCCCACACATACTAATCACCCCCCACACACACACTAACCCCCCCACACACACTAACCCCCCTCCCACACACAAACTACCGCCCTCACACACTCACTAACTCACACACACACAGTAACTCCCCCACACACACTAACTCCCTCACACACACTAATCCCAGAAACAAACTAAACCCCCACCACAATCAACCCCCCCACGCACACACTAACCCCCCCCCCACACACACACACATTATCCCCCCCACACATACCAATCCCCCCACGCGCACTAACCCCTCCCACACACAATAACCTCCCCACACACGCTAAACACCCCCACACACGCTTAACGCATCCCACACAAACACTAACTCTCAGCAAACACACTAAACCCCCACACACACTAACCCCCCACACACACTAACCCCCCTCACACACTAACCCCCCTCAAACACACATTAACCCCCCCACACACACTAACCCCCCACACACACATTATACCCCCCACACACACCAATCCCCCCACGCACACTAACCCCTCCCACACACAATGACCTCCCCACACACGCTAAACGCCCCCACACACGCTTAACGCCCCCACACAAACACTAACCCTCAACAAACACACTAAACCCCCACACACACTAACCCCCCACACACACTAACCCCCCTCACACACTAACCCCCCTCACACACACATTAACCCCCCACACACACTAACACCCCACACACACTAACACCCCCCCCACACACACACTAACCCCCCCCACACTAACCTCCCCACACACACTTACCCCTCACACACACAATAACCCTCCACACACACACACTAATCGCCCCACACACACTAAACCCCCACACACACTAACCCCCCAAAGCACACTAACCCCCCCAAACACACTAACCCCCCATCACACACGACCCCCTCACACACCGCCCCCCACACACACGAACCCCCCCCCACACACAGTAAACCCTCCACACAAACCAACCCCCCCCCACACACACTAAACCCCCACACACATTAAACCCCCACCACACACACTAACCCCCCAAACACACTAAACCCCCCTCACACACACACACCCCCACGCACACACTAACCCCCACACACACAATATCCCCCCCCCACATACAACAATCCCCCACCCCACACACTAAACCCCCCTCACACACAGCCCCACATTCACACACACTAACCGCCCTCACACCCACACTAACCCCCACCTCCCCACACAAACACTCACACTAGACCCCTCACACACACACAAACGCCGCCACACACACACTAACCCTCCATAGTCACAGGCTAGCCCCCCCACACAGACACACTAACTCACCACACACACAGTAACTCCCCCACACACACTATCTCACTCACACACACGAACCCCAGAAATATACTAAACCCCCATCACACTCAACCCCCCCACGCACACACTAATCCCCCCACACACACTAACCTCCCCACACACGCTAAACGCCCCCACACACGCTAAACGCCCCCCCCACACACACACTAAGCCTCAGCAAACACACTAAACCCTCACACACACTAACCCCCAACACACACTAACCCCCCTCACACACAACACCCCCACACACACATTACCCTCCCACACACACACTAACCCCCCACACACACCAACCCCTCCACACAAACTACACCCCCCCACACACTAACCCCCTCACACAAACCTCCCTACTCACACTTGCCCCTCACACACACAATAACCCTCCACACACACACACTAACCGCCCCACACACACTAAACCCCCACACACACTAACCCCCCAAAGCACACTAACCCCCCCAAACACACTAACCCCCCATCACACACGACCCCCTCACACACCGCCCCCCACACACACGAACCCCCCCACACACAGTAAACCCTCCACACAAACCAACCCCCCCCCACACACACTAAACCCCCACACACATTAAACCCCCACCACACACACTAACCCCCCAAACACACTAAACCCCCCTCACACACACACACCCCCACGCACACACTAACCCCCACACACACAATATCCCCCCACATACAACAATCCCCCACCCCACACACTAAACCCTCCTCACACACAACCCCACATTCACACACACTAACCGCCCTCACACCCAAACTAACCCCCACCTCCCCACACAAACACTCACACTAGACCCCCCACACACACACAAACGCCGCCACACACACACTAACCCTCCATAGTCACAGGCTAGCCCCCCTACACAGACACACTAACTCACCACACACACACTAACCCCCCACACACACGAACCCACCTCCCACACACAAACGAACCGCCCTGACACACTCACCAACTCACACACACACAGTAACTCCCCCACACACACTATCTCACTCACACACACTAACCCCAGAAACATACTAAACCCCCATCACACTCAACCCCCCCACGCACACACTAACCCCCCCACACACACTATCCCCCCCACACACACCAATCCCCCCACGCACACTAACCCCCCCCACACACACTAATCCCCCCACACACACTAACCTCCCCACACACGCTAAACGCCCCCACACACGCTAAACGCCCCCCCCCACACACACTAAGCCTCAGCAAACACACTAAACCCTCACACACACTAACCCCCAACACACACTAACCCCCCTCACACACAACACCCCCACACACACATTACCCCCCCCACACACACTAACCCCCCACACACACCAACCCCTCCACACAAACTACACCCCCCACACACTAACCCCCTCACACAAAACTCCCTACTCACACTTACCCCTCACACACACAATAACCCTCCACATACACAGACTAACCGCCCCACACACACTAAATCCCCACACACACACTAACCCCTCCAAAGCAGACTAACCCCCCCCAAACACACTAACCCCCATCACACACAACCCCCGTCACACACAACCCCAACACACACACGAACCCCCCCACACACACTAAACCCTCCACACACACCAAACCCCCCCACACACACTAAACCCCCCACACACACTAAACATCCCCCACACACACTAACCCCCCAAACACACTAGGCCTCACCTCACACAAAACCCCACCCCCACGCACACACTAACCCCCCACACACACTATCCCCCCCACACACACCAAACCCTCACCCCACACACTAAGCCCCCCTCACACACAACCCCCCCACGCACACAATATCCCCCCCACACACAATCCCCCACAAACACACTAATCCCCCCACACACACTAATCCCCCCACACACATTAACCTCCCCACGCACGCTAACCGCCCTCCCACACACACTAACCCCCCCACACACTAACCCTCAGCAAACACACTAAACCCCCACAAAAACGAACCCCCCACACACACTAACCCCCCCTCACACACAACCCCCCCTCACACACATTAACCCCCACACACACACTAACCACCCACACACACCAACACCCCCCACACACACATTAACCCCCCACACACACTAACCCCCCCACACTAACCTCCCCACACACACTTACCCCTCATTCACACACTAACCCTCCCACACACACTCACCACCCCACGCACACTAACCCCCCCACACACATTAATCCCCATACACACAAACCCCCCCACACACACACTACCCCCCCACACACACACTAACCCATCCCCACACACACAAACACCCCACACATACACAAACACCCCACACACACACAAACACCCCACACACACAAACACACAACCCACACACACACTAACCCATCCCCACACACACAGTAACCCCCCCACACACACTAACCCCCCCCACACACTAACCCACCACACACACAGTAAATCCTCCACACTAACCCCCCCCCACACACTAACCCCGCCAGACACACTAACCACCCCCAAACACACACTAACACCCCCACAAACACACTAACCCCCCACACACACACTAACCCCCCCACACACACTAACCCCCCCACACACACACTAACCCCCCCCCACAGACACTAACCCCCCACACACACACTAATCCCCCCCAACACACTAACCCCCCACACACACTAACCCCCCACACACGTTAAAAGCCCCCACACACACACTAACCGCCCCCACACACACATTAACCCCCCACATACACTAAACCTCCCCACACACACTAAACCCCCACACACACTAAACCCCCAAACACACACTAACCGCCCCAAACACACACAACCCGCCGCTCACACAACCCCCACACACACACTAACCCCACCACACACTTACCCCCCACACACACTAACCTCACACACACACCAACACCCCCACGCACACTAACCCACACACACACTAACCTCCCCACACAAACACTAACACCCCCCTCACACACACACACTAACACCCCCCACACGCAAACCCTCCACACACTCAGTAACCCCCCCTCACACACACACTAACCTCCCCCACACACACACTACCCCCCACACACACTAACCCTCCCCAAAAACAATAAACCCCCCACGCACTAACCCACCCCACACACACTAACCCACCCCTCAAACAAACACAACCCCTTCACACACAACCCCCCCACACACAACCCCCCACACACACAACCCTCCCACACACACACTAACACCGCCACACACACTTTCCCCCTCACACACTAACCCCCCCACACACACTGACCCCCCCCCCACACCCAACCTCCCCCTCACAATAACCCCGCCACACACACTATCCCCCCACACACACTAACCCCCCCCCCACACACACTTACCCCCTCCACACACGCTAACCCGCCCCACACACACACTAACCCCCCAAACACTCGAACCCCAACACACACTAACCCCCCCCCACACATTAACCCCCACACACACTAACCCCCCCACACACACACACTAACCCCCCCTCACACACTAACCCATCCCCACACACACAAACACCCCACACATACACAAACCCCCCACACACACAAACACACACCCCACACACACAAACACCCCCCACACACACTAACCCCACCACATACACATTAACCCCCCACACACACACACTAACCCATCCCCACACAAACAGAAACCCCCCCACACACACTAACCCCCCCCCCCCCACACGCACTAACCCACCACACAAACAGTAAATCCTCCACAAACACATTAACCCCTCCAGACACACTAACAGCCCACACCCACACACACACTAACACCCCCACAAACACAGTAACCCCCCCCCACACACACACTAACCCCCCCACACGCACTAACCTCCCTCACACACACTAACACTCCACACACACACTAACCCCCCCACACATACACTCACCCCCCACACACACTAAACCACACACACACAGTAACCCCCACACACACACACTAACCGCCCTCGCACACACTATCCCCCCACATACACTAACCCTCCCCACACACACTAAACCCCCACACACACTAACCCCCCCAAACACACATTAACAGCCCCAAACACACACAAGCCCCCTCTCACACAACCCCCCCCCCCCCACACACACTAACCCCCCCAGACACACACTAACCCCCCCCCCCCACACACAGACTAACGCCCCCCACACACACTAAGGGATAGGGTTAGGGTTAGGCGATAGGGTTAGGGATAGGGATAGGGTTAGGGTTAGGGATAGGGTTAGGGTTAGGGTTAGGCGATAGGGTTAGGGTTAGGATTAGGGGTAGGGTTATTGGTAGGGTTAGGGAGTATCTGGGACGGGCAGAGCGTCCGCCGGCGGTCCCTCCCGGTCCCACACACCAACCCTCCACACACACACTAACCCCCCCCCCCACACAAACACTAACCCCCCTCACACACACTAACCCCCCCCCCACACACACACACAAACCCCCACCCACACACACACTAACCCCCCCCACACACACACTAACCCCCCCACACACACTAACCTCCCCCACACACACTATCCCTTCACACACACACATACTAAACCCCCCACACATACACTAACCCCCCCCACACACACTAACCCCCCACACACACACCAACCCTCCGCACACTCACTAACCCCCGACACACACACACTAACCCCCCTCACACACACTAACCCCCCCACACACACTAACCCCCCCCACACACACTATCCCACCCACACACGCTAACCGCCCCCTCACACACACTATCCCCCACACACACTAACCCTCCCCAAAAACAATAACTCCTCCACGCACTAACACCCCCCACACACACTAACCCACCCCCTCAAACACACACAACTGCCTCACACACAACCCCCCCACACACACTAACCCTTCACACACACACACACTAACCCCCCCACACATACACTAACCCCCCCACACACACACTAACCCCCACACACAAATCAACCCTCCACACACTCACTAACCCCCGACACACACACTAACCCCCCTCACACACACTAACCCCCCCCCACACACACTAACCCCCCACACACACTATCCCACCCACACACACACACTAACACCCACCCACACACACTAACCCCCCACACACACTAACCTCCCCCACACACACTAACCCTTCACACACACACACACTAACCCCCCCACACATACACTAACCCCCCCCACACACACTAACCCCCCACGCACACACCAACCCTCCACACACTCACTAACCCCCGACACACACACACACTAACCCCCCTCCCACACACTAACACCCCCACACACACTAACCCCCCCACACACACTATCCCACCCACACACGCTAACCGCCCCCTCACACACACTATCCCCCACACACACTAACCCTCCCCAAAAACAATAAACCCCCCACGCACTAACACCCCCCCCCACACACACTAACCCACCCCCTCCAATACACATAACCCCCTCACACACAACCCCCCCACACACAACCCCCCCACACACACATTAACAGCCCCAAACACACACAAGCCCCCTCTCACACAACCCCCCCCCCCCACACACACACTAACCCCCCCAGACACACACTAACCCCCCCACACACACACTAACGCCCCCCACACACACTAAGGGATAGGGTTAGGGTTAGGCGATAGGGTTAGGGATAGGGTTAGGGTTAGGGATAGGGATAGGGTTAGGGTTAGGCGATAGGGTTAGGGTTAGGATTAGGGGTAGGGTTATTGGTAGGGTTAGGGTTAGGGTTAGGGTTAGGGTTAGGGTTAGGGTTAGGTTTAGGGTTAGGGTTAGGGTTAGGGTTAGGGTTAGGGTTAGGGTTAGGATTAGGGGTAGGGTTATTGGTAGGGTTAGGGAGTATCTGGGACGGGCAGAGCCTCCGCCGGCGGTCCCTCCCGGTCCCACACACCAACCCTCCACACACACACTAACCCCCCCCCACACAAACACTAACCCCCCTCACACACACTAACCCCCCACCACACAGACACAAACCCCCACCCACACACACTAACCCCCCCCCACACACACACTAACCCCCCCACACACACTAACCCCCCACACACACACCAACCCTCCACACACTCACTAACCCCCGACACACACACACTAACCCCCCTCACACACATTAACCCCCCCACACACACTATCCCACCCACACACGCTAACCACCCCCTCACACACAACCCCCCCACACACAACCCCCCCCCCCACACACAACCCTCCCGACACACACATTAACACCGCCACACACACTTTCCCCCCACACGCCATCCCCCCACACGCAACCTCCCCCACACAATAACCCAGCCACACACACTGTCCCCCCACACTAACACCCAACACACACCAAACCCCGCCCCCACACACACTAATCACCCCAAACACACACTAACTCCCACACATGCACTAACACCCCAAACACACTAAACCACCCTCACACACAACCCACACCACACTCACACTAACCCCCACACACACACACTATCCCCCACAAACACAAAGACTAAGCCACCCTACACACACTAACCAACCACACACACACACTATCCCCCCCACACACACATACCATCCCCCCACACACACTAACCCCCCCACACACACTAACCCCCCCCCCACGCACGCTAACCCTCTCCACACACACACTAACCCCAACACACACTAACCCCCCCCACACACATTAACCCCCATTCACACTAACCCAACCACACACACACAAACACCCCACACATACACAAACCCCCCACACACACAAACACACAACCCACACACGCAAACACCCCCAAACACACTAACCCCACCACACACACAGTAACCCCCCCACACACTAACCCCCCCCCCCACGCACTAACCCACCACACACACAGTAAATCCTCCACAAACACACAAACCCCTCTAGACACACTCACCACCCACACACACACACTAACACCCCCACAAAAACACTAACCCTCCCACACACACTAACCCCCCCACGCACACACTAACCCCCCACACACACACACACTAACCCCCCCCCCACACTAACCCCCCCACACACACTAACCCCTCCAGACACACTAACCCCCCACACACACTAACCCCCGCACATACGCTAACCGCCCCCACACACACAATAAACCCCCAGACGCACTAACTACCCCACACACATCAACCCCCCCAAACACACACAACCCCCCTCGCAAACAACCCCCCCACACACAACACCCCCACACCACACAATCCCCCCCACACACTAACTCCCCCCACACACAACACCCCCACAGTCACACTAACCCCCCCAAACACACTAAACCCCCTCACACACAACCCCTCCACACACACACTAACCCCCCACATACACTATCCCCCCACACACTAACCCCCCACACACTAACCCCCTCACACATTAACCCCCTCACACACACTATCCCCCCCCACACACTAACCCCCCCCACACACACTATCACCCCACACACACCAACCACCTCCACACACACTAACACGCCCACACACACTAACCCCCCCCCCCACACTAACCTCCCACGCATGCTAACCGACCCCACACACACACTAACCCCCCCACACACTAACCCTCCCCAAACACACTAAACCCCCCTCACACACACAATAATACTCCATACACACACTATCCCCCCACACACACACACTAACCTCCCCACACACTAACCCTCCACACACACTAACCCCCCCCACACATACACTAACCCCACACGCACACACTAACCCCCCACACACACAGTAACACCCCCACACACACTAAACCCCCACACACACTAACCCCCCCCCAAAACACACACTAACCGCCCCAAACACACACAACCCCCCTCTCACACAACCCCCACACACACACTAACCCCACCACACACACCAACCCCCCCCCCACACACACGAACCCCCCCACACACACACTAACCTCCCCCACACACATTAACCCTCCCACACACACTAACCCTCCAAACACACACAACCCCCCACATGCACAACTCCCACACTCACACACTAAGCCCGCCACACACACAATCACCCCACACTAACCCCCTCACACACACTAACCCCCCACACACACTAACCTCCCCCACACACACACTAACTCCCACACACACAACACCCCCCCACACACACTAACCCCCTCAAACACACTAAACCCCCATCACACACAACCCCCCCCACACACACACTACCCCCCCCCACACACACACTATCCCCCTCATACACTAACCCCCCCACACACACTAACCCCCCACACACACTAACCCATGCCCACAAACAAACCCATCACCACGCGCACTAACCCCCACACACACTAACCCTCCACACACACACTAACCCCCCACACACACGCACTAAACCCCCCACATACACGCACTAATCCCCCCACACGCACTAACCCCCCACACACACTAACCCCCCACACACACTAACCCCCCCCACGCACACACACTAACCCCGCTAAACACACAAACCCCAACACACAGTAATCCCCACACACAATAACCCCCACACACACTAACCCCCACACATACTAACCCCCACACACACTAACCCCTACACAGACTAACCCCAACACAAACTAACCCCCCCCACACATACACTAACCTCCCCACATACACTAACCCATCCCCCCACACACAAACACCCCACACACACACAGACCCATTACACACACCACACACACACCCCCCCCACAATCACTAACCCCCCCACACACACAACCCATCCCCACACACACACTAACCCCCACACACACTAACCCCCCCATACTCACTACCCCCCCACGTACTAACCCACCACACACAAACTAACCCATCCCCACACACACACACACTAACTCCTCCACAAACACACTAACACCTCCACACACATTAACCCCCCCACACACACACTAACCCATCCCCACACTATCCCACACACACACTAACACCCCCCTCACACTAACCCCCTACACACACTAACCCCTCCCACACACACTAAGCCCCTCACACACTAACACCCCCACACACACTAACCCCCCACACACACTAACCCCCCACACACACGAACACCCCACACACACGAACACCCCACACACACGAACACCTCACACACTAACCCCCCCACACACACTAAACCCCCCACACACACTTACACCCCCACACACACTAACACCCATACACACACTAACCCCCCATACACACTAACCCCCACACACACAGTAACACCCCCACACACACTAAACCCCCACACACACTAACCCCCCCAAACACACACTAACCGCCCCAAACACACACAACCCCCCTCTCACACAACCCCCACACACACACTAACCCCACCACACACACTATCCCCCACACACTAAACCCACACACACACTAACCCCCCACACACACCAACACCCCCACACACACTAACCCCCACACACACTAACCCCCCCAAACACACACTAACCGCCCCAAACACACACAACCCCCCTCTCACACAACCCCCACACAAACACTAACCCCACCACACCCACTATCCCCCACACACTAAACCCACACACACACTAACCCCCCACACACACCAACACCCCCACACACACTAACCCACACACACACTATCCCCCCCAAACACACACATTAATCCCCCCACACACACTAACCAACCACACACACACGAACCCATCCCCACACAACACAATAACCCCTCCACAAACACACTACCTCCTCCACATACACTAACCACCCCCACGCACACGCACACTAATACCCCCCACACAAACTAACCCCCCCACACACACACGAACCCCCCACACACACACTAACCTCCCCCACACACATTAACCCTCCCACACACACTAACCCTCCAAACACACACAACCCCCCACATGCACAACTCCCACACTCACACACTAAGCCCGCCACACACACAATCCCCCCACACTAACCCCCTCACACACACTAACCCCCCACACACACTAACCTCCCCCACACACACACTAACTCCCACACACACAACACCCCCCCCACACACACTAACCCCCTCAATCACACTAAACCCCCATCACACACAACCCCCCCCCCCACACACACACTACCACCCCACACACACACTATCCCCCTCATACACTAACCCCCCCACACACACTAACCCCCCACACACACTAACCCATGCCCACAAACAAACCCATCACCACGCGCACTAACCCCCACACACACTAACCCTCCACACACACACTAACCCCCCACACACACGCACTAAACCCCCCACATACACGCACTAATCCCCCCACACGCACTAACCCCCCCACACACACTAACCCCCCACACACACTAACCCCCCCACGCACACACACTAACCCCGCTAAACACACAAACCCCAACACACATTAATCCCCACACACAACAACCCCCACACACACTAACCCCCACACATACTAACCACCACACACACTAACCCCTACACAGACAAACCCCCACACAAACTAACCCCCCCCACACATACACTAACCTCCCCACATACACTAACCCATCCCCCCCACACACAAACACCCCACACACACAGACCCATTGCACACACACACACACACCACACACCCCCCCACAATCACTAACCCCCCCACACACACACTAACCCATCCGCACACACACACTAACCCCCACACACACTAACCCCCCCATACTCACTACCCCCCCCCCCACGTACTAACCCACCACACACACACTAACCCATCCCCACACTATCCCACACAGACACTAACACCCCCCTCACACTAACCCCTTACACACACTAACCCCCCCACACACACTAAGCCCCCCACACACTAACACCCCCACACACACTAACCCCCCCCCACCCACTAACCCCCAACACACACTAACCCCCCACACACACTAACCCCCCACACACACTAACCCCCCACACACACGAACACCCCACACACTAACCCCCCCACACACACTAAACCCCCCACACACACTTACACCCCCACACACACTAACACCCATACACACACTAACCCCCCATACACACTAACACCCCACCACACACACACTAACCCCCCACACACACTAACCCCCCACACACACAGTAACACCCCCACACACACTAAACCCCCACACACACTAACCCCCCACACACACTAACCCCCCCGAACACACACTAACCGCCCCAAACACACACAACCCCCCTCTCACACAACCCCCACACACACACTAACCCCACCACACACACTATCCCCCCACACACTAAACCCACACACACACTAACCCCCCACACACACCAATACCCCCACACACACTAACCCCCACACACACTAACCCCCACAAACACACTAACCGCCCCAAACACACACAACCCCCCTCTCACACAACCCCCACACACACACTAACCCCACCACACCCACTATCCCCCCACACACTAAACCCACACACACACTATCCCCCCACACACACCAACACCCCCACACACACTAACCCACACACACACTATCCCCCCAAACACACACATTAATCCCCCCACACACACTAACCAACCACACACACACGAACCCATCCCCACACAACATAATAACCCCTCCACAAACACACTACCTCCTCCACATACACTAACCACCCCCACGCACACACACACTAATACCCCCACACACACTAACCCCCCCACACACTCACGAACCCCCCCCCACAGACACTAACCTCCCCCACACACATTAACCCTCCCACACACATAACCCTCCAAACACACACAACCCCCCACATGCACAACTCCCAGACTCACACACTAAGCCCGCCACACACACAATCCCCCCACACTAACCCCCTCACACACACTAACCCCCCACACACACTAACCTCCCCACACACACACTAACTCCCCCCCACACACACGAACCCCCCCACACACACTAACCTCCCCCACACACATTAACCCTCCCACACACACTAACCCTCCAAACACACACAACCCCCCACATGCACAACTCCCACACTCACACACTAATCCCGCCACACACAAAATCCCCCCACACTAACCCCCTCACACAACACCCCCCCCCACACACACTAACCCCCTCAAACACACTAAACCCCCATCACACACAACCCCCCACACACACACACTACCCCCCCACACACACACTATCCCCCTCATACACTAACCCCCCCACACACACTAACCCCCCACACACACTAACCCATGCCCACAAACAAACCCATCACCACGCGCACTAACCCCCACACACACTAACCCTCCACACACACACTAACCCCCACACACACGCACTAAACCCCCCACATACACGCACTAATCCCCCCACACGCACTAACCCCCCCCACACACACTAACCCCCCACACACACTAACCCCCCCACGCACACACACTAACCCCGCTAAACACACAAACCCCAACACACATTAATCCCCACACACAATAACCCCCACACCCACTAACCCCCACACATACTAACCCCCACACACACTAACCCCTACACAGACAAACCCCCACACAAACTAACCCACCCCACACATACACTAACCTCCCAACATACACTAACCCATCCCCCCACACACAAACACCCCACACACACACAGACCCATTACACACACACACACACACCACACACACACCCCCACAATCACTAACCCCCCCCCACACACACTAACCCATCCCCACACACACACTAACCCCCACACACACTAACCCCCCCATACTCACTACCCCCCCACGAACTAACCCACCACACACAAACTAACCCATCCCCACACACACACTAACTCCTCCACAAACACACTAACACCTCCACACACATTAACCCCCCCACACACACACTAACCCATCCCCACACTATCCCACACACACACTAACACCCCCCTCACACTAACCCCCTACACACACTAACCCCCCCCCCACACACTAAGCCCCCCACACACTAACACCCCCACACACACTAACCCCCCACACACACTAACCGCCCACACACACTAACCCCCCACACACACTAACCCCCCACACACACTAACCCCCACACACACGAACACCCCACACACTATCCCCCCCACACACACTAAACCCCCCACACACACTTACACCCCCACACACACTAACACCCATACACACACTAACCCCCCATACACACTAACACCCCACCACACACACACTAACCCCCCCCCACACACACTAACCCCCCACACACACTAACCCCCCAACACACACTAACCCCCCTACACTCACTGACCCTCCCCACACACACTAACCCCCCCACACACACGGTAACACGCCCCACACACACGGTAACCCCCCCACGCACAGTAACCCGCCCCACACACACTAACCCGTCCAACACAAATTAAGCCACCCCACACAAACTAAGCCGCCCCACACACACTAACCCCATCACACACTTACCCCCCACACACACTAACCCCCACACACCCTAAGCCCCCCACACACACTAACCCCCACACAGACACTAAGCCCCCACACACACACTAACCCCCCACACACACACTAACGCCCCCCCACACACACAAACCGCCCCCACACACACACACTAATCCACCACACACACTAACCCTCCACACACACACTAAACCCCCACACACACTAACCCCCCACACACGCACTAACCGCCCCAAACGCACACAACCCCCCTCTCACACAACTCCCCCACACACACTAACCCCACCACTCAAACTATCCCCCCCACACACTAACCCTCCCCCACACACCACCCCCCCACCACACTAAACCACACACACACTAACACACCAACACACACACACTAACCCCCCACACGCACTCATTAACCCCCCACACACACACTAACTCCACCAAACACACTAAACACCCTCACACACAATCCACCCCACACACACACCAACCCCCCCCACACACTAACCCCCCACACACACTAACCCCCCACACACGCTAACCCCCCACACACACGAACACCCCACACACTAACCCCCCCAAACACACTAAACCCCCCACACACACTTACACCCCCACACACACTAACACCCATACACACACTAACCCCCCATACACACTAACACCCCACCACACACACACTAACCCCCCCCACACACACTAACCCCCCACACACACTAACCCCCCAACACACACTAACCCCCCTACACACACTGACCCCCCCCCACACACACTAACCCCCCCACACACACGGTAACACGCCCCACACACACGGTAACCCCCCACGCACAGTAACCCGCCCCACACACACTAACCCGCCCCACACAAATTAAGCCACCCCACACAAACTAAGCCGTCCCATACACACTAACCCCATCACACACTTACCCCCCACACACACTAACCCCCACACACCCTAAGCCCCCACACACACACTAACCCCCACACAGACACTAAGCCCCCACACACACACTAACCCCCCACACACACACTAACGCCCCCACACACACACAAACCGCCCCCACACACACACTAATCCACCACACACACTAACCCTCCACACACACACTAAACCCCCACACACACTAACCCCCCACACACGCACTAACCGCCCCAAACACA
Organism: Scyliorhinus torazame; assembly: GCF_047496885.1. Lineage (NCBI taxonomy): Eukaryota > Metazoa > Chordata > Chondrichthyes > Carcharhiniformes > Scyliorhinidae > Scyliorhinus > Scyliorhinus torazame. The sequence continues at coordinate 611,292 of NW_027307806.1, read as the reverse complement.
CACAACCCCCCTCTCACACAACTCCCCCACACACACTAACCCCACCACTCAAACTATCCCCCCCACACACTAACCCTCCCCCCCACACCACCCCCCCACCACACTAAACCACACACACACTAACACACCAACACACACACACTAACCCCCCACACGCACTCATTAACCCCCCACACACACACTAACTCCACCAAACACACTAAACACCCTCACACACAACCCACCCCACACACACACTAACTCCCCCACACACACTATTCCCCCCCACACACACACTAAGCCCCCCCCAAACACACTAAGCCCACCCGCACACTAAACAACCACACACACACTAACCCAACCCCACACAAACACACTAAGTCCTCCACAAACACACTAACCCCTCCACCCACACTAAAACCTCCTCCACACACAGACACACTAATACACCCCCCACACACACTAACCCCCCACACACACACTAACTTCCCCCACACACACTAACCCTCCACACACACACTAACCCCCCCACACATACATTAACCCCCCACACACACACTAATCCCCCACACACACACTAACCGCCCCCCCACACACACACTAACTCCCCCACACACACTAAACCTCCCCAAACACACTAAACCCCCCCCACACACTAAACCCCCACACACACACTAACCCCCCAAACACACACAACCACCCCCCCCCACACACACATCTCCCACACTCACACAATAAGCCCGCCACACACACTATCGCCCCACACACTAACCCCCCCCCCCCACACACACTAAACCCCCACACACACTTACACCCCCACACACACTAACACCCATACACACACTAACCCCCATACACACTAACACCCCCCCACACACACACTAACCCCCCCCACACACTAACCCCCCAACACACACTAACCCCCCTACACACACTGACCCCCCCCACACACACTAACCCCCCCCCACACACTAATCCCCCACACACACACTAACCGCCCCCCCGCACACACACTAACTCCCCCACACACACTAACCCTCCCCAAATACACTAACCCCCCCCCCACACACTAACCCCCCACACACACACTAACCCCCCAAACACACACAACCACCCCCCCCCACACACACAACTCCCACACTCACCCAATAAGCCCGCCACACACACTATCGCCCCACACACTAACTCCCTCACACACACTAACCCCCCCCACACACTAACCCCCCCACACACACTAACCCCCCCACACACACGCACACTACCCTCCACACACACACTAAACCCCCCACCCACACACTTACCCCTCCACCACACACACTAACCCCCACACACACTAACCCCCCACACACACTAACCCCCCAACACACACTAACCCCCCTACACACACTGACCCCCCCCCACACACACTAACCCCCCACACACGGAAACACGCCCCACATACACGGTAACCCCCCCACGCACAGTAACCCGCCCCACACACACTAACCCGCCCCACACAAATTAAGCCGCCCCACACAAACTAAGCCGCCCCACACACACTAACCCCATCACACACTTACCCCCCACACACACTAATCCCCCACACACACACTAACCGCCCCCCCGCACACACACTAACTCCCCCACACACACTAACGCTCCCCAAATACACTAACCCCCCCACACACTAACCCCCCCCACACACACTAACCCCCAAACACACACAACCACCCCCCCCACACACAACTCCCACACTCACCCAATAAGCCCGCCACACACACTATCGCCCCACACACTAACTCCCTCACACACACTAACCCCCCCCACACACTAACCCCCCCCACACACTAACCCCCCCACACACACACACACTAACCCTCCACACACACACTAAACCCCCCACACACACACTTACCCCTCCACCACACACACTAACCCCCCACACACACCAACCCCCCAAAACACACGAAACCCCCACAAGCACTAACCCACCCCACATACACTATCCCCCCACACACACTAACCCCCCACACACACCCAACCCCCCACAGACAAACGAACCACCCACACACACACTAACCCCCACTCACACACAAACACCCTCACACACAACCCTACCACACACACGAACCCCCCCACACACACGAACCCCCCCCACACACACACGAACCCCCCCCCCACACACTAACCCCCCACACAGACTTACCGCCCCACACACTATCCCCCCCACACACTAACCCCCCCAAACACTAACCCCCCCACACACTAATCCCCCCCACACACTAACCCCCCCCCACACACTAACCCCCAACACACTAACCCCCCCCGCACACACTAACCCCCGCACACATACACCCACACCCACACACACTAACCCTCCACACACACTCACACCCCACACACGAACCCACCCACAGACACTAACACCCACACACACACACCGACACCCCCACACAGACAAACACCCACACACACACTAACCCATCCCCACACACACGAACCCCCCCCACACACACTAACCCCCACACACACACTAACCCCACCACACACAAACCCCCCCCCCACACAGACTAACCCCCCCCACACACACAGTAACCCGCCCCACACACACTAACCCGCCCCACACAAACTAAGCCGCCCCACACACACTAACCCTTCACACACACAACACCATACACACACTAACCCCCACACACACTAACCCCCCCCCCCACACACAGACTAACCCCCCCCCCCACATACACTAACCCCCACACACAATAACCCATCCCCTCACTCACCCCCACACACACACTAACCCCCACCCCCCCCCCCCGCACACACACACTAATTCCCCGCACAAACACTAACCCCCTCAAACACACTTACCGGTCCTACACACACAATAACCCACCACACACACTATCCCTCCCCACACACACTAACCCCCCAGACACACTAACACCCCCAAACACACACTAACCGCCCCAAACACACAAAACCCCTTTCACACAACTCCCACACACACACTAATCCCACCACACACACTATCCCCCACACACTAACTCCCCACCACACACTAACCCGCCACACACACACTAACCCACACACACACTAACCCCCACACACACACTCAAACCCCCACACACACTTACCCACCACACACACTAACCCCCCCACAAACACTAACCCCCCACACACACACTTACCCCCCAAACACACTAAACCCCCCTCACACACAACCCACCCCATACACACACACTAAGCGCCCCCCACACACACTAAGCCCGCCCGCACACGAACCAACCACACACAAGCTAACCCATCCCCACACAAACATACTTACCCCTCCACAAACACACTAACCCCTCCACACACACTAAAACCTCCCCCACACACAGACACTCTAATACCGCTACACACACACTAACCACCCCACACACACACAAACCCCCCACACACACACTAACCTCCCCCACACACACTAACCCTCCACACACCCACTAACCCCCCTACACTTACATTATCCCCCCACACACACACTAACCCCACACACACACGAATCCACCCCAAACGCACTAAGCGCCTCCACACACACACTAGCCCCCCCACACACACTAACCCTCCCCAAACACACTAAACCCCCACACACACTAACCCCCACACACACACTAACCCCCCAAACACACACAACCCCCCACACACACAACTCCCACACTCACCCATTAAGCCCGCCACACACACTATCCCCCCACACACTAACCCCCCCCCACACACACTAACCCCCCTCACACACACTAACCCCCCCACGCACACACTAACGTCCCCCAAACACTAATCGTCCACACACACACTAAGCCCCCAACACACACTAACCCACCCACACACGCTAACCACCCCCTCACACACAGTATCACCCTACACACACTAACCCTCCCCAAACACAACAAACCCCCACAAGCACTAACCCAGCCCACACACACTAACCCCTCCCTCAAACACACACAACCCCCGTCACACACAAACCACCCCCACACACAACCCCCCCACACACAACCCCCCCCCACACACAACCCTCCCCACACACAACCCCCCCACACACACACACTAACCCCGCCACACACACTATCGCCCCCCCACACACTAACCCCCCCCCACACACTAACCCCCCCCCCCACAACCAACCCCCACACACACACTAACCCCGCCCCCACACACACACTAACCCACCCAAACACTCTAAACCCCCCTCACACACAAACCACCCCACACACACTACCCCCTCCACACAAACACACTAAGCCCCCCCACACACACTAAGCCCACCAGCACACTAACCAACCACACACACACTAACCGATCCCCACACAAACACACTAACCTTCCACAAACACTAACCGCTCCACAAACACAAAAGCCCCCACACACACACTAATACCCCCACACACACACTAACCTCCCCACACACTAACCCTCCCCAAACACACTAAACCACAACACACACTAACCCTCCACACACACACTAACCCCCCAAACAGACACAACCCCCCACACACACAACTCCCACACTCACACACTAAGCCCGCCACACACACAACCCCCCACCCACACACTAACCCCCTCACACACACTAACCCCCCCACACACACACTAACCCCCACGCACACTAAACCCCCACACACACACTAACCCCCCCAAAACACACTAAACCCCCCTCACACACAACCCCCATACACACTAACCGCCCCCCCACACACACACTACGCCCCCAACACACTAACCACCCCACACACCATAACCCCACCATAGACACTACCCATCCCCACACACTAACCCATCACCACACGTACTATCACCCCCCCCCACACTAACCCTCCACACACACACTAACCCCCCCCCCACACACACACTAAACCCCCCGCACACTCTAACTCCCCCAGACACACTAACCCCCTCACACACACACACTAACCCCGACAAACACACTAACACCAACACACAATAACAACCACACACACTAGCCCCCACACACACTAACCCCCACACACACTAACCCCCACACACACTAACCCCCCACACACACACTACCCCCCCACACACACTAACCCATCCCCCCACACAGAAAAACATCTCACACACACAAACCATACATACACACACACACACCCCACACACACAATCCCCCCACACACACACTAACATCCCACACACACTAACCCATCCCCACACACACACTAACCCCCCCACACACACAAACCCCCCCACACACACTAACCCCCCCCCCACGTACTAACCCACAACACACACACTAACCCACCCCCCCACACACACATTAACCAACCACAAACACACTAGCCCCTCCACACACACTGACCCCCCCCACACACACACTAACACACCCACACACACACTAACCCCCCCACACACACAAACCCCCCCACACACACTAACCCGCCCACACACACTAGCACCCCCCCTACACACACACTAACCCCCCACACAGACTAACCCCACCACACACACACTAACTCCCCACCACACACTAACCCTCCACACACACACACTAACCCACCACACACTAACCCTTCACAAACACAATAAACCCACACACACACTAGGCCCCCCACACACACTAAACCCCACACACACATGACCCCCCCCACCACACACACTAACCATTCCCAAACACAACAAACCCACACACGCACTAACCCGCCCCCCACACACTAACACCCCCAAACACACACAACCCCCCCCACACACAACCCCACCCCCACACACACACTAACACTGCCACACACACTATCCCCCCCCACACACTGTACCCCACACACTAACCCCCCCCACACACTAACCCCCCCCCCACACACAACCCTCCCCACACACACACTTCCCCCCACACACATAGAAACCCCCCCAAACACACTAAACCCCCCTCACACACAACTGCCCCACACACACACTAACCCCCCCACACACACTATCCCCCACACACTAACCCCCCTCACACACTAACCCCCACACACACCAACCGCCCCCCCAAACACACACTAACCCCCCACACACACTAATCCCCCCACACTAACCTCCCACACACGCTAACGTCCCCACACACGCGAACCGCACCCACACACGCACTAACAACCCACACACACTAACACCCCCACACACACTATCCCTCCCCAAACACACTAACCCCCCTCACACACAAACCCCCCACATACACTAACCCCCCACACACACTAAACCCCCCCACACACCAAACCCCCCACACACAACCCCCCCACACACACGAACCCCCACACACACACGAACCCCCACACACACACACGAAACCCCCAACACAGACTAATCCCCCCACACAGACTACCCACCCCAGACACTATCCCCCCACACACACTAAACCCCCCACACACTAACCCCCCCACACACTAACCCCCCCACACACACTAACCTTCCCACACACGATAACCCGTCCCACACACACGGTAACCCACCCACGCACAGTAACCCGCCCCACACGCACTAACCCGCCCCACACAAACTAAGCCGCCCCACACACACTAACCCCCCACACACACTAAGCCCCCCTCACACACACTCACCCCCCCCCACATAAACTAACCGCCCCCACACACAGACTAACCCACCACATACACTAACCCTCCGCACACACACTAAACCCCCACACACACACAACCACACTCCCACAACTCCCACACACACACTAACACCACCACACACACTATCCCCTCCCCACACTAACCCCCCCAAACACTAACCCGCCACACACACCACCACCCCCACACACACTAACCCACACACACTAATACCCCCACACACACACTAACCCCCCACACACACACTAACCACCACCAACACACACTAAACCCCCTTCACACACAACCCAACCCACACTAACCCCCACACACACACTATCCCCCCACACACACACACTATGCCCCCCCACAAACACACTAACCCCCCACACACACTAACCCCCCACACTCACTTACCCCCCACACTCACTTACCCCCCCCCACACACACACTACCTCCCCACACACACATACTAATCCCGCCAAACACACTAACCCCAACACACCCTAACCCCCACACACATTAACCCCCACACACACTAAACCCCACACACACTAAATCCCCCACACACTAACCGCCCCACACACACACTAATCCCCCCACACACACTAACCCATCCCCCACACAAAACACCCCACACACACACAAACCCCACACACACAACCCCCCCACACACACACTAACCCCCACACACACTAACCCCCCCACACACACTAACCCCACACACACACACTAACCCATCCCCCACAGACAAATACCCCCCCACACACACACCCCGCACACACAACACCCCCAGACACACTAACATATCCCCACACACACGCTAACCCCACCCACACACACGAACCCCCCACGTACTAACCCACCACACACACTCTAACCCATCCCCACATACACACACTAACCCCTCCACAAACACACTAACCCCTCCACACACACAGACCCACCACACATACACATTAACCGCCCACACACTAACCCCTCCCCCACACACTAACCCCACCACAAACACTAACCCCCCACACACACTAACGCCCCACCACACACTTCCCCCCCCCACGCACTAACCCCCCCCCCCCCACACACTAACCCACCCACACTCACTAACCCACCCACACACGCTAACCGCCCCCACACACATACGATCCCCACCCACACTTTAACCCTCCCCAAACACAATAAACCCCCACACGCATTAACCCCCCCCACATACACTTACCCACCAAACACAGACAATCCCGCTCACACACAACACCACCCACACACACAAACCCCCCACACACACAAACCCCCCCCCCACACACACACTAACCCCGCCCACACACTTACCCCCCCCACATACAAACCCCCCCACACACGCACTAACCCCCCCCACACACACACTAACCCCCCAAACACACTAAACCCCACTCACACACAAACCCCCACACACACACTAACCCCCCACACACTCTATCACCCCCACACACTAACCACACCACACATACAACCCCTCTCACACACAACCCCCCCCCAGACACAACCTCCCCACACACATCCCCCTCACACACACATACTATCCCGCCCCCACACACTAATCCGCCCCGCACACTAACCCCCCACACACTCTAGCCCCCCCCCCACACACTAACCCACCCACACACACTAATCCCCCACACACACCAACCCCCCACAGACGCACTAACACACCACACACACTAACCCCCCCGCACACACTAACCCTCCCCAAACACACTAAACCCCCTCACACACTAACCCCACACATACACTATCCCCCCCACACACACTAACCCCCCACACACACCAAACCCCCCACACACAAACGAACCACCCACACACACACAAACCCCCCTCACACACAAACACCCTCACACACAACCCGCCGCACACACACGAACCCCCAAACACACACGAACCCCCCACACAGACTAACACCCCCACACACTATCTCCCCACGCAGACTAACCCCCCACACACTAACCCCCCTCCCCCACATACTAACCCCCGCACACACACTAACCCCCCACACACACACGAACACCCCCACACACATAAACCCCCCCACACACACTAACACCCCACACACACTCACACCCCACACACTAACCCCCCACACACTCTAACACCCCCACACACACTTACATCCCCACACACACTAACACCCACACACACACTAACCCCACCACACACTAACCCCCTCTGCACACACCACCACCCCCACACACTAACCCCCAGACACACTAACACCCCCACACACACTAACCGCCCCAAAAAACTCACAACCCCCCACACACACAACTCCCACACTCACCTACTACGCCCGCCACACACATTATCCCCCAACACACACTAACCCCACCCACACACACACACTAACCCCCCGCCACACACACATGCCAATCGCCCCCTCACACACACTGTACCCCCACACACACTAACCCTCCCCAAACACAATGAACCCCCACAAGCACTAACCCACCCCACACACACTAACCCCCACTCAAACACACACAACCCCCCTCACACACAACCCCCCCCACACACACTAACCCCGCCACACACACTACCCCCCCCCCCACACAAACCCCCCCACTCCAAACCCCGCCCCCACTCACACTAATCCCCCCCACACACACATTAACCCCCAACACACACACTAACCACCCAAACACACTAAACCCCCCTCACACAAAACCCACCCACACACACACTAACCCCCACACACACTAATCCCCCCCACACACACACACTAACCTGCCAAACACACACACTGACCTCCCAAACACACACTAACTCTCCACACACATACTAAACCCCCCACACACACTATCCCCCCCACATACTAAACACCCACTCACACTAACCCCACCACACACACTAACCCATCCCCACACACTAACCCATCCCCACACACTAACCCATCACCACACGCAATAACCCCCCACACACTAACCCTCCACACACACACTAACGCCCCCCCCACACACTAAACCCCCCCACACACACAGTAACCCCCCACACACACTAACCCCCCAACACACACTTAACCCCCAAACACTAACCCTCCACACACACACTAACCCCCCCCCCCACAACCCCCCACACACACACTAACCCCCACACACAAACTAACCTCCAAACACACTAAACCCACCCCACACACAACCCCCACACACACACACTAACCCCCCCCCCACACACACTATCCCCCCACAAACTACCCCCCTCACACACTAACCCCTCACATACTCTATCCCCCCCACACACTAACCCCCCCCACAGACACTAACCCCCCCCACAGACACTAACCCCCCATACACACTAAACCCCCCCACACACACTAGCACCCCCCGACACACACTAACCCCCCAACACGCACAAACCCCACCACACACACTAACCCATCCCCACACACACTAACCCCCACACAACCCCCCACACACACACTAACCCCCACACACACACTATCCCGCCACAAACTACCCCCTCACACACTAACCCCTCACACACTCTTTCCCCCACACACTAACCCCCCCACAGACACTAAACCCCCACACACACCAACCCCACCACCACACACACTAACCCCCCGCACACACTATCACCGCCACACGCACTAACCTCCCACACACACCAAACGCCCCCACACACAAACGAACCACCCACACACACACTAACCCCCCCTCACACACCATCCCCCCACACATACGAACCCCCCCACACACACGAACCGCCACACACACACGAACCGCCACACACACACACGAAACACCCCACACAGACTAATCCCCCCCACAAAGACTAAACCCCCCACACACTTTCCCCCCACACACATTAATCCCCTCCACACACTAACCCCCCGCACACACACTAAGCCCCCCACACACTAACACCCCCACACACACTAACCCCCTCCCACACATACTAATCCCCCACACACACACTAACCCCCCCCACACACACTAACCCCCCACACACACTCACACCCCACACACACTCACACTCCACACACTTACCCCCCCACACTCACTAACCCCCACACACACACTTACACCCCCACACAGACTAACGCCCACACACACACTAACACCACACACACGAAATCCCCTACACACACTAAACCACCCACACACACTAAATCCCCTACACACACGAAACCGCCCACACACACTAACCCCCCCCACACACACTAACCCATCCCCACACACACTAACCCCATACAAACACACACTAATCCCCCACACACACTAACCCCCCCCCACACTAACCCTCCACACACACACTAACCCCCCACACACAACCCCCCACACACACACTAAGCCCCACACACACACTAACCCCCCCAAACACACTAAACCCACCTCACACACAACCCCCCACACACACACTATCCCCCCCACAAACTAACCCCCTCACACACTAGCCCCTCACACACTCTATCCCCCCCCCCACACTAACGCCCCCACAGACACTAAACCCCATACACACTAACCCCCCCACACACACTAGCCCCCCCATACACACTAACCCCCCAACACGCACTAACCCCACCACACACACAAACCCATCCCCACACACAAACTAGCCTCCCCACCCACGCACTAACCCTCCCACACACACTAACCCCACAACCACACTAACACCCCCCCACACACACACTAAACCCCCCCCCCCACACACTCCCCCCTCCCCCAAACACTCACTAATACCCCCACATACACACTAAACCCCTCTCACTCACACTAACCACCCCCAC